>NW_026893801.1:300000-384353 GCF_032452875.1 Bos javanicus
CATGATCAGTCACGTGATCAGTGCATGATCAGCCACGTGATCAGTGCATGATCAGCCACGTGATCAGTGCATGATCAGCCACGTGATCAGTGCATGATCAGTCACGTGATCAGTGCATGATCAGCACGTGATCAGTGCATGATCAGCCACGTGATCAGTGCATGATCAGCCACGTGATCAGTGCATGATCAGTCACGTGATCAGTGCATGACAGCCACGTGATCAGTGCATGATCAGCCACGTGATCAGTGCATGACAGTCACGTGATCAGTGCATGATCAGCACGTGATCAGTGCATGATCAGTCACGTGATCAGTGCATGATCAGTCACGTGATCAGTGCATGATCAGCCACGTGATCAGTGCATGATAGCCACGTGATCAGTGCATGATCAGTACGTGATCAGTGCATGATCAGCCACGTGATCAGTGCATGATCAGCCACGTGATCAGTGCATGATCAGTCACGTGATCAGTGCATGATCAGCCACGTGATCAGTGCATGATAGCCACGTGATCAGTGCATGATCAGTCACGTGATCAGTGCATGATCAGCCACGTGATCAGTGCATGATCAGCCACGTGATCAGTGCATGATCAGTCACGTGATCAGTGCATGATCAGTCACGTGATCAGTGCATGATCAGCCACGTGATCAGTGCATGATCAGCCACGTGATCAGTGCATGATCAGCCACGTGATCAGTGCATGATCAGTCACGTGATCAGTGTATGATCAGCCACGTGATCAGTGCATGATCAGCCACGTGATCAGTGCATGATCAGGCACGTGATCAGTGCATGATCAGTCACGTGATCAGTGCATGATCAGCCACGTGATCAGTGCATGATCAGCCACGTGATCAGTGCATGATCAGCCACGTGATCAGTGCATGATCAGTCACGTGATCAGTGCATGATCAGCCACGTGATCAGTGCATGATCAGCCACGTGATCAGTGCATGATCAGCCACGTGATCAGTGCATGATCAGTCACGTGATCAGTGCATGATCAGCCACGTGATCAGTGCATGATCAGCCACGTGATCAGTGCATGATCAGCCACGTGATCAGTGCATGATCAGCCACGTGATCAGTGCATGATCAGTCACGTGATCAGTGTATGATCAGCCGTGATCAGTGCATGATCAGCCACGTGATCAGTGCATGATAGCCACGTGATCAGTGCATGATCAGTCACGTGATCAGTGCATGATCAGCCACGTGATCAGTGCATGATCAGCCACGTGATCAGTGCATGATAGCCACGTGATCAGTGCATGATCAGTCACGTGATCAGTGCATGATCAGCCACGTGATCAGTGCATGATAGCCACGTGATCAGTGCATGATCAGTCACGTGATCAGTGCATGATCAGTCACGTGATCAGTGCATGATCAGCCACGTGATCAGTGCATGATCAGCCACGTGATCAGTGCATGATCAGCCACGTGATCAGTGCATGATCAGTCACGTGATCAGTGCATGATCAGCCACGTGATCAGTGCATGATCAGCCACGTGATCAGTGCATGATCAGCCACGTGATCAGTGCATGATCAGTCACGTGATCAGTGCATGATCAGCACGTGATCAGTGCATGATCAGCCACGTGATCAGTGCATGATCAGCCACGTGATCAGTGCATGATCAGTCACGTGATCAGTGTATGATCAGCTTCGTGATCAGTGCATGATCAGCCACGTGATCAGTGCATGATAGCCACGTGATCAGTGCATGATCAGTCACGTGATCAGTGCATGATCAGCCATGTGATCAGTGCATGATAGCCACGTGATCAGTGCATGATAGTCATGATCAGTGCATGATCAGTCACGTGATCAGTGCATGATCAGCCACGTGATCAGTGTATGATCAGCCACGTGATCAGTGCATGATCAGCCACGTGATCAGTGCATGATCAGTCACGTGATCAGTGTATGATCAGCTTCGTGATCAGTGCATGATCAGCCACGTGATCAGTGCATGATCAGGCACGTGATCAGTGCATGATCATTCACGTGATCAGTGCATGACAGCCACGTGATCAGTGCATGATCAGCACGTGATCAGTGCATGACAGTCACGTGATCAGTGCATGATCAGCCACGTGATCAGTGCATGATCAGTCACGTGATCAGTGCATGATCAGTCACGTGATCAGTGCATGATCAGCCACGTGATCAGTGCATGATAGCCACGTGATCAGTGCATGATCAGTACGTGATCAGTGCATGATCAGCCACGTGATCAGTGCATGATCAGGCACGTGATCAGTGCATGATCAGTCACGTGATCAGTGCATGATCAGCCACGTGATCAGTGCATGATAGCCACGTGATCAGTGCATGATCAGTCACGTGATCAGTGCATGATCAGCCACGTGATCAGTGCATGATCAGCCACGTGATCAGTGCATGATAGCTCCGTGATCAGTGCATGATCAGCCACGTATCAGTGCATGATCAGCCACGTGATCAGTGCATGATCAGCCACGTGATCAGTGCATGATCAGTCACGTGATCAGTGCATGATCAGCCACGTGATCAGTGCATGATAGCCACGTGATCAGTGCATGATTGACGTGATCAGTGCATGTGAAATCACGTGATCAGTGCATGACAGTCACGTGATCAGTGCATGATCAGCCACGTGATCAGTGCATGACAGTCACGTGATCAGTGCATGATCAGCCACGTGATCAGTGCATGACAGTCACGTGATCAGTGCATGATCAGCCACGTGATCAGTGCATGATAGCCACGTGATCAGTGCATGATCAGTCACGTGATCAGTGCATGATCAGCCACGTGATCAGTGCATGATAGTCACGTGATCAGTGCATGATCAGTCACGTGATCAGTGCATGATCAGCCATGTGATCAGTGCATGATAGCCACGTGATCAGTGCATGATAGCTCGTGATCAGTGCATGATCAGCCACGTGATCAGTGCATGATCAGCCACGTGATCAGTGCATGATCAGCCACGTGATCAGTGCATGATCAGTCACGTGATCAGTGCATGATCAGCCACGTGATCAGTGCATGATAGCCACGTGATCAGTGCATGATTTGACGTGATCAGTGCATGAAATCACGTGATCAGTGCATGACAGTCACGTGATCAGTGCATGATCAGCCACGTGATCAGTGCATGACAGTCACGTGATCAGTGCATGATCAGCCACGTGATCAGTGCATGACAGTCACGTGATCAGTGTATGATCAGCCACGTGATCAGTGCATGATAGCCACGTGATCAGTGCATGATCAGTACGTGATCAGTGCATGATCAGCCACGTGATCAGTGCATGATCAGTCACGTGATCAGTGCATGATCAGCCACGTGATCAGTGCATGATAGCCACGTGATCAGTGCATGATCAGTCACGTGATCAGTGCATGATCAGCCACGTGATCAGTGCATGATCAGTCATGTGATCAGTGCATGATCAGTCACGTGATCAGTGCATGATCAGCCACGTGATCAGTGCATGATCAGCCACGTGATCAGTGCATGATCAGCCACGTGATCAGTGCATGATCAGTCACGTGATCAGTGTATGATCAGCTTCGTGATCAGTGCATGATCAGCCACGTGATCAGTGCATGATCAGCCACGTGATCAGTGCATGATCATTCACGTGATCAGTGCATGACAGCAGGTGATCAGTGCATGATCAGCCACGTGATCAGTGCATGACAGTCACGTGATCAGTGTATGATCAGCTTCGTGATCAGTGCATGATCAGTCACGTGATCAGTGCATGATCAGTCACGTGATCAGTGCATGATCAGCCACGTGATCAGTGCATGATAGCCACGTGATCAGTGCATGATCAGTACGTGATCAGTGCATGATCAGCCACGTGATCAGTGCATGATCAGGCACGTGATCAGTGCATGATCAGTCACGTGATCAGTGCATGATCAGCCACGTGATCAGTGCATGATAGCCACGTGATCAGTGCATGATCAGTCACGTGATCAGTGCATGATCAGCCATGTGATCAGTGCATGATAGCCACGTGATCAGTGCATGATAGTCATGATCAGTGCATGATCAGTCACGTGATCAGTGCATGATCAGCCACGTGATCAGTGCATGATCAGCCACGTGATCAGTGCATGATCAGCCACGTGATCAGTGCATGATCAGTCACGTGATCAGTGTATGATCAGCTTGATCAGTGCATGATCAGCCACGTGATCAGTGCATGATCAGCCACGTGATCAGTGCATGATCAGTCACGTGATCAGTGCATGACAGCCACGTGATCAGTGCATGATCAGCCACGTGATCAGTGCATGACAGTCACGTGATCAGTGTATCAGCTTCGTGATCAGTGCATGATCAGTCACGTGATCAGTGCATGATCAGTCACGTGATCAGTGCATGATCAGCCACGTGATCAGTGCATGATAGCCACGTGATCAGTGCATGATCAGTCGTGATCAGTGCATGATCAGCCACGTGATCAGTGCATGATCAGTCACGTGATCAGTGCATGATCAGCCACGTGATCAGTGCATGATCAGTCACGTGATCAGTGCATGATCAGTCACGTGATCAGTGCATGATCAGGCACGTGATCAGTGCATGATCAGTACGTGATCAGTGCATGATCAGCCACGTGATCAGTGCATGATCAGCCACGTGATCAGTGCATGATCAGCCACGTGATCAGTGCATGATCAGGCACGTGATCAGTGCATGATCAGTCACGTGATCAGTGCATGATCAGCCACGTGATCAGTGCATGATCAGCCACGTGATCAGTGCATGATCAGCCACGTGATCAGTGCATGATCAGTCACGTGATCAGTGCATGACAGCCACGTGATCAGTGCATGATCAGCCACGTGATCAGTGCATGACAGTCACGTGATCAGTGTATGATCAGCTTCGTGATCAGTGCATGATCAGTCACGTGATCAGTGCATGATCAGTCACGTGATCAGTGCATGATCAGCCACGTGATCAGTGCATGATAGCCACGTGATCAGTGCATGATCAGTACGTGATCAGTGCATGATCAGCCACGTGATCAGTGCATGATCAGCCACGTGATCAGTGCATGATCAGTCACGTGATCAGTGCATGATCAGCCACGTGATCAGTGCATGATAGCCACGTGATCAGTGCATGATAGTCACGTGATCAGTGCATGATCAGTCACGTGATCAGTGCATGATCAGCCACGTGATCAGTGCATGATCAGCCACGTGATCAGTGCATGATCAGCCACGTGATCAGTGCATGATCAGTCACGTGATCAGTGTATGATCAGCTTCGTGATCAGTGCATGATCAGCCACGTGATCAGTGCATGATCAGCCACGTGATCAGTGCATGATCATTCACGTGATCAGTGTATGACAGCCAGGTGATCAGTGCATGATCAGCCACGTGATCAGTGCATGATCAGCCACGTGATCAGTGCATGATCAGTCACGTGATCAGTGCATGATCAGCCACGTGATCAGTGCATGATCAGCCACGTGATCAGTGCATGATCAGCCACGTGACAGTGCATGATCAGTCACGTGATCAGTGTATGATCAGCTTCGTGATCAGTGCATGATCAGCCACGTGATCAGTGCATGATCAGCGTGATCAGTGCATGATCATCACGTGTTCAGTGCATGATCAGTCACGTGATCAGTGTATGATCAGCCAGTGATCAGTGCATGATCAGCCACGTGATCAGTGCATGATAGCCACGTGATCAGTGCATGATCAGTCACGTGATCAGTGCATGATCAGCTTCGTGATCAGTGCATGATCAGCCACGTGATCAGTGCATGATAGCCACGTGATCAGTGCATGATCAGTCACGTGATCAGTGCATGATCAGCCATGGGATCATTGCATGATAGCCACGTGATCAGTGCATGATAGTCACGTGATCAGTGCATGATCAGTCACGTGATCAGTGCATGATCAGCCATGATCAGTGCATGATCAGCCACGTGATCAGTGCATGATCAGCCACGTGATCAGTGCATGATCAGTCACGTGATCAGTGTATGATCAGCTCACGTGATCAGTGCATGATCAGCCACGTGATCAGTGCATGATCAGCCACGTGATCAGTGCATGATCAGTCACGTGATCAGTGCATGATCAGCCACGTGATCAGTGCATGATCAGCCACGTGATCAGTGCATGATAGCCACGTGATCAGTGCATGATCAGTCACGTGATCAGTGCATGATCAGCCACGTGATCAGTGCATGATAGCCACGTGATCAGTGCATGATCAGTCATGTGATCAGTGCATGATCAGTCACGTGATCAGTGCATGATCAGCCACGTGATCAGTGCATGATCAGCCACGTGATCAGTGCATGATCAGCCACGTGATCAGTGCATGATCAGTCACGTGATCAGTGCATGATCAGCCACGTGATCAGTGCATGATCAGCCACGTGATCAGTGCATGATCAGTCACGTGATCAGTGCATGATCAGCCACGTGATCAGTGCATGATAGCCACGTGATCAGTGCATGATCAGTACGTGATCAGTGCATGATCAGCCACGTGATCAGTGCATGATCAGCCACGTGATCAGTGCATGATCAGTCACGTGATCAGTGCATGATCAGCCACGTGATCAGTGCATGATCAGCCACGTGATCAGTGCATGATCAGCCACGTGATCAGTGCATGATCAGTCACGTGATCAGTGTATGATCAGCCACGTGATCAGTGCATGATCAGCCACGTGATCAGTGCATGATCAGCCACGTGATCAGTGCATGATCAGTCACGTGATCAGTGTATGATCAGCCACGTGATCAGTGCATGATCAGCCACGTGATCAGTGCATGATAGCCACGTGATCAGTGCATGATCAGCCACGTGATCAGTGCATGATCAGCCACGTGATCAGTGCATGATCAGTCACGTGATCAGTGTATGATCAGCCACGTGATCAGTGCATGATCAGCCACGTGATCAGTGCATGATCAGCCACGTGATCAGTGCATGATCAGTCACGTGATCAGTGCATGATCAGCCACGTGATCAGTGCATGATCAGCCACGTGATCAGTGCATGATAGCCACGTGATCAGTGCATGATCAGCCACGTGATCAGTGCATGATCAGCCACGTGATCAGTGCATGATCAGTCACGTGATCAGTGCATGATCAGCTTCGTGATCAGTGCATGATCAGCCACGTGATCAGTGCATGATCAGCCACGTGATCAGTGCATGATCAGTCACGTGATCAGTGCATGACAGCCACGTGATCAGTGCATGATCAGCCACGTGATCAGTGCATGACAGTCACGTGATCAGTGCATGATCAGCCACGTGATCAGTGCATGATCAGTCACGTGATCAGTGCATGATAAGTCATGTGATCAGTGCATGATCAGCCACGCGATCAGTGCATGATCAGTCACGTGATCAGTGCATGATCAGCCACGTGATCAGTGCATGATAGCCACGTGATCAGTGCATGATCAGCCACGTGATCAGTGCATGATCAGTCACGTGATCAGTGCATGATCAGCCACGTGATCAGTGCATGATAGCCACGTGATCAGTGCATGCATTGACGTGATCAGTGCATGATCAGTCACGTGATCAGTGCATGACAGTCACGTGATCAGTGCATGATCAGCCACGTGATCAGTGCATGACAGTCACATGATCAGTGCATGATCAGCCATGTGATCAGTGCATGACAGTCACGTGATCAGTGTATGATCAGCCACGTGATCAGTGCATGATAGCCACGTGATCAGTGCATGATCAGTACGTGATCAGTGCATGATCAGTCACGTGATCAGTGCATGATCAGTCACGTGATCAGTGCATGATCAGTCACGTGATCAGTGCATGATCAGCCACGTGATCAGTGCATGATAGCCACGTGATCAGTGCATGATCAGTCACGTGATCAGTGCATGATCAGCCACGTGATCAGTGCATGATAGTCACGTGATCAGTGCATGATCAGTCACGTGATCAGTGCATGATCAGCCACGTGATCAGTGCATGATCAGCCACGTGATCAGTGCATGATCAGCCACGTGATCAGTGCATGATCAGTCACGTGATCAGTGTATGATCAGCTTCGTGATCAGTGCATGATCAGCCACGTGATCAGTGCATGATCAGCCACGTGATCAGTGCATGATCAGTCACGTGATCAGTGCATGACAGCCACGTGATCAGTGCATGATCAGCCACGTGATCAGTGCATGACAGTCACGTGATCAGTGCATGATCAGCCACGTGATCAGTGCATGATCAGTCACGTGATCAGTGCATGATAGCTCATGTGATCAGTGCATGATCAGCCACGTGATCAGTGCATGATCAGTCACGTGATCAGTGCATGATCAGCCACGTGATCAGTGCATGATCAGCCACGTGATCAGTGCATGATCAGCCACGTGATCAGTGCATGATCAGTCACGTGATCAGTGCATGATCAGCCACGTGATCAGTGCATGATAGCCACGTGATCAGTGCATGCATTGACGTGATCAGTGCATGAAATCACGTGATCAGTGCATGACAGTCACGTGATCAGTGCATGATCAGCCACGTGATCAGTGCATGACAGTCACGTGATCAGTGCATGATCAGCCACGTGATCAGTGCATGACAGTCACGTGATCAGTGCATGATCAGCCACGTGATCAGTGCATGATAGCCACGTGATCAGTGCATGATCAGTCACGTGATCAGTGCATGATCAGCCACGTGATCAGTGCATGATAGTCACGTGATCAGTGCATGATCAGTCACGTGATCAGTGCATGATCAGCCATGGGATCATTGCATGATAGCCACGTGATCAGTGCATGATAGCTCCGTGATCAGTGCATGATCAGCCACGTGATCAGTGCATGATCAGCCACGTGATCAGTGCATGATCAGCCACGTGATCAGTGCATGATCAGTCACGTGATCAGTGCATGATCAGCCACGTGATCAGTGCATGATAGCCACGTGATCAGTGCATGATTGACGTGATCAGTGCATGATCAAATCACGTGATAGTGCATGACAGTCACGTGATCAGTGTATGATCAGCCACGTGATCAGTGCATGACAGTCACATGATCAGTGCATGATCAGCCACGTGATCAGTGCATGACAGTCACGTGATCAGTGTATGATCAGCCACGTGATCAGTGCATGATAGCCACGTGATCAGTGCATGATCAGTACGTGATCAGTGCATGATCAGCCACGTGATCAGTGCATGATCAGTCACGTGATCAGTGCATGATCAGTCACGTGATCAGTGCATGATCAGCCACGTGATCAGTGCATGATAGCCACGTGATCAGTGCATGATCAGTCACGTGATCAGTGCATGATCAGCCACGTGATCAGTGCATGATAGTCACGTGATCAGTGCATGATCAGTCACGTGATCAGTGCATGATCAGCCACGTGATCAGTGCATGATCAGCCACGTGATCAGTGCATGATCAGCCACGTGATCAGTGCATGATCAGTCACGTGATCAGTGTATCATCACGTGATCAGTGCATGATCAGCCACGTGATCAGTGCATGATCAGTCACGTGATCAGTGCATGATAGCCACGTGATCAGTGCATGATCAGTACGTGATCAGTGCATGATCAGCCACGTGATCAGTGCATGATCAGCACGTGATCAGTGCATGATCAGCCACGTGATCAGTGCATGATAGCCACGTGATCAGTGCATGATCAGTCACGTGATCAGTGCATGATCAGCCATGTGATCAGTGCATGATAGCCACGTGATCAGTGCATGATAGTCACGTGATCAGTGCATGATCAGTCACGTGATCAGTGCATGATCAGCCACGTGATCAGTGCATGATCAGCCACGTGATCAGTGCATGATCAGGCACGTGATCAGTGCATGATCAGTCACGTGATCAGTGCATGATCAGCTTCGTGATCAGTGCATGATCAGCCACGTGATCAGTGCATGATCAGGCACGTGATCAGTGCATGATCATTCACGTGATCAGTGCATGACAGCCACGTGATCAGTGCATGATCAGCCACGTGATCAGTGCATGCAGTCACGTGATCAGTGCATGATCAGCCACGTGATCAGTGCATGATCAGTCACGTGATCAGTGCATGATCAGTCACGTGATCAGTGTATGATCAGCCACGTGATCAGTGCATGATAGCCACGTGATCAGTGCATGATCAGTACGTGATCAGTGCATGATCAGCCACGTGATCAGTGCATGATCAGTCACGTGATCAGTGCATGATCAGCCACGTGATCAGTGCATGATCAGTCACGTGATCAGTGCATGATCAGTCACGTGATCAGTGCATGATCAGGCACGTGATCAGTGCATGATCAGTACGTGATCAGTGCATGATCAGCCACGTGATCAGTGCATGATCAGCCACGTGATCAGTGCATGATCAGCCACGTGATCAGTGCATGATCAGCCACGTGATCAGTGCATGATCAGTCACGTGATCAGTGTATGATCAGCTTCGTGATCAGTGCATGATCAGCCACGTGATCAGTGCATGATCAGGCACGTGATCAGTGCATGATCATTCACGTGATCAGTGCATGACAGCCACGTGATCAGTGCATGATCAGCCACGTGATCAGTGCATGACAGTCACGTGATCAGTGCATGATCAGCTTCGTGATCAGTGCATGATCAGTCACGTGATCAGTGCATGATCAGTCACGTGATCAGTGCATGATCAGCCACGTGATCAGTGCATGATAGCCACGTGATCAGTGCATGATCAGTACGTGATCAGTGCATGATCAGCCACGTGATCAGTGCATGATCAGTCACGTGATCAGTGCATGATCAGTCACGTGATCAGTGCATGATCAGCCACGTGATCAGTGCATGATCAGCCACGTGATCAGTGCATGATCAGTCACGTGATCAGTGCATGATCAGCCACGTGATCAGTGCATGATCAGCCACGTGATCAGTGCATGATCAGCCACGTGATCAGTGCATGATCAGTCACGTGATCAGTGTATGATCAGCCACGTGATCAGTGCATGATCAGCCACGTGATCAGTGCATGATAGCCACGTGATCAGTGCATGATCAGTCACGTGATCAGTGCATGATCAGCCACGTGATCAGTGCATGATAGCCACGTGATCAGTGCATGATAGTCACGTGATCAGTGCATGATCAGTCACGTGATCAGTGCATGATCAGCCACGTGATCAGTGCATGATCAGCCACGTGATCAGTGCATGATCAGGCACGTGATCAGTGCATGATCAGTCACGTGATCAGTGCATGATCAGCCACGTGATCAGTGCATGATCAGCCATCAGTGCATGATCAGGCACGTGATCAGTGCATGATCATTCACGTGATCAGTAATGACAGCCACGTGATCAGTGCATGATCAGGCACGTGATCAGTGCATGACAGTCACGTGATCAGTGCATGATCAGCTTCGTGATCAGTGCATGATCAGTCACGTGATCAGTGCATGATAACTCATGTGATCAGTGCATGACAGCTACGTGATCAGTGCATGATCAGTCACGTGATCAGTGCATGATCAGCCACGTGATCAGTGCATGATAGCCACGTGATCAGTGCATGATCAGCCACGTGATCAGTGCATGATCAGGCACGTGATCAGTGCATGATCAGTCACGTGATCAGTGCATGATCAGCCACGTGATCAGTGCATGATAGCCACGTGATCAGTGCATGATCAGTCACGTGATCAGTGCATGATCAGCCACGTGATCAGTGCATGATAGCCACGTGATCAGTGCATGATAGCCCGTGATCAGTGCATGATCAGCCACGTGATCAGTGCATGATCAGCCACGTGATCAGTGCATGATCAGCCACGTGATCAGTGCATGATCAGTCACGTGATCAGTGCATGATCAGCCACGTGATCAGTGCATGATAGCCACGTGATCAGTGCATGCATTCACGTGATCAGTGCATGTGAAATCACGTGATCAGTGCATGACAGTCACGTGATCAGTGTATGATCAGCCACGTGATCAGTGCATCTCAGTCACATGATCAGTGCATGATCAGCCACGTGATCAGTGCATGACAGCCGCGTGATCAGTGCATGATCAGCCACGTGATCAGTGCATGATAGCCACGTGATCAGTGCATGATCAGTCACGTGATCAGTGCATGATCAGCCACGTGATCAGTGCATGATAGTCACGTGATCAGTGCATGATCAGTCACGTGATCAGTGCATGATCAGCCATGTGATCAGTGCATGATAGCCACGTGATCAGTGCATGATAGCTCCGTGATCAGTGCATGATCAGCCACGTGATCAGTGCATGATCAGCCACGTGATCAGTGCATGATCAGCCACGTGATCAGTGCATGATCAGTCACGTGATCAGTGCATGATCAGCCACGTGATCAGTGCATGATAGCCACGTGATCAGTGCATGATTTGACGTGATCAGTGCATGTGAAATCACGTGACAGTGCATGACAGTCACGTGATCAGTGCATGATCAGCCACGTGATCAGTGCATGACAGTCACATGATCAGTGCATGATCAGCCACGTGATCAGTGCATGACAGTCACGTGATCAGTGTATGATCAGCCACGTGATCAGTGCATGATAGCCACGTGATCAGTGCATGATCAGTACGTGATCAGTGCATGATCAGCCACGTGATCAGTGCATGATAGCCACGTGATCAGTGCATGATCAGTCACGTGATCAGTGCATGATCAGCCACGTGATCAGTGCATGATAGCCACGTGATCAGTGCATGATAGCTCCATGATCAGTGCATGATCAGCCACGTGATCAGTGCATGATCAGCCACGTGATCAGTGCATGATCAGCCACGTGATCAGTGCATGATCAGTCACGTGATCAGTGCATGATCAGCCACGTGATCAGTGCATGATAGCCACGTGATCAGTGCATGCATTCACGTGATCAGTGCATGTCAAATCACGTGATCAGTGCATGAGAGTCACGTGATCAGTGCATGATCAGTCACGTGATCAGTGCATGATCAGCCACGTGATCAGTGCATGATAGCCACGTGATCAGTGCATGATCAGTCACGTGATCAGTGCATGATCAGTCACGTGATCAGTGCATGATCAGCCACGTGATCAGTGCATGATCAGCCACGTGATCAGTGCATGATCAGTCACGTGATCAGTGCATGATCAGCCACGTGATCAGTGCATGATCAGCCACGTGATCAGTGCATGATCAGTCACGTGATCAGTGCATGATCAGTCACGTGATCAGTGCATGATCAGTCACGTGATCAGTGCATGATCAGCCACGTGATCAGTGCATGACAGTCACGTGATCAGTGCATGATAGCCACGTGATCAGTGCATGATCAGTCACGTGATCAGCACATCAGCCACGTGATCAGTGTATGATCAGTCACGTGATCAGTGCATGATCAGCACGTGATCAGTGCATGATCAGCCACGTGATCAGTGCATGATCAGCACGTGATCAGTGCATGATCAGCCACGTGATCAGTGCATGATCAGCCACGTGATCAGTGCATGATCAGCCACGTGATCAGTGCATGATCAGCCACGTGATCAGTGCATGACAGTCACGTGATCAGTGTATGATCAGCTTTGTGATCAGTGCATGATCAGCCACGTGATCAGTGCATGATCAGGCACGTGATCAGTGCATGATCATTCACGTGATCAGTGTATGACAGCCAGGTGATCAGTGCATGATCAGCCACGTGATCAGTGCATGACAGTCACGTGATCAGTGCATGATCAGCTTCGTGATCAGTGCATGATCAGCCACGTGATCAGTGCATGATCAGCCACGTGATCAGTGCATGATCAGTCCCGTGATCAGTGCATGATCAGCCACGTGATCAGTGCATGATCAGGCACGTGATCAGTGCATGATCAGTCACGTGATCAGTGCATGATCAGCCACGTGATCAGTGCATGATAGCCACGTGATCAGTGCATGATCAGTCACGTGATCAGTGCATGATCAGCCACGTGATCAGTGCATGATAGCCACGTGATCAGTGCATGATAGCTACGTGATCAGTGCATGATCAGCCACGTGATCAGTGCATGATGGCCACGTGATCAGTGCATGATCAGCAACGTGATCAGTGCATGATCAGCCACGTGATCAGTGCATGATCAGCCACGTGATCAGTGCATGATCAGCCACGTGATCAGTGCATGATCAGTCACGTGATCAGTGTGTGATCAGCCACGTGATCAGTGCATGATAGCCACGTGATCAGTGCATGATAGCCACGTGATCAGTGCATGATCAGTCACGTGATCAGTGCATGATCAGCCACGTGATCAGTGCATGATCAGCCACGTGATCAGTGCATGACAGTCACGTGATCAGTGTATGATCAGCTTCGTGATCAGTGCATGATCAGCCACGTGATCAGTGCATGATCAGCACGTGATCAGTGCATGATCAGTCCCGTGATCAGTGCATGATCAGCCACGTGATCAGTGCATGATCAGGCACGTGATCAGTGCATGATCAGTCACGTGATCAGTGCATGATCAGCCACGTGATCAGTGCATGATAGCCACGTGATCAGTGCATGATCAGTCACGTGATCAGTGCATGATCAGCCACGTGATCAGTGCATGATAGCCACGTGATCAGTGCATGATAGCTACGTGATCAGTGCATGATCAGCCACGTGATCAGTGCATGATGGCCACGTGATCAGTGCATGATCAGCAACGTGATCAGTGCATGATCAGCCACGTGATCAGTGCATGATCAGCCACGTGATCAGTGCATGATCAGCCACGTGATCAGTGCATGTCATTCACGTGATCAGTGTGTGATCAGCCATGTGATCAGTGCATGATAGCCACGTGATCAGTGCATGATAGCTACGTGATCAGTGCATGCTCAGTCACATGATCAGTGCATGATCATCCACGTGATCAGTGTATGATCAGCCACGTGATCAGTGCATGTGCTCTCACGTGATCAGTGCATGATCAGTCACGTGATCCGGGCATGCGAACTCATGACATCAGTGCATGACAGCTACGTGATCAGTGCATGATCAGTCACGTGATCAGTGCATGATCAGCCACGTGATCAGTGCATGATAGCCACTGATCAGTGCATGATCAGGTAGGTGATCAGTGCATGCGCATTCACGTGATCAGTGCATGATAAACACGTGATCAGTGCATGATAGCCACGTGATCAGTGCATGATCAGTCACGTGATCAGTGTATGATCAGCCACGTGATCAGTGCATGACAGCAACGTGATCAGTGCATGATAAGCAACGTGATCAGTGCATGATCAGTCACGTGATCAGTGCATGATCAGCCACGTGATCAGTGCATGATCAGCCACGTGATCAGTGCATGATCAGCCACATGATCAGTGCATGATCAGGCACATGATCAGTGCATGATAGCCACGTGATCAGTGCATGATCAGCCACGTGATCAGTGCATGATCAGCCACGTGATCAGTGCATGATCAGTCACGTGATCAGTGTATGATCAGCTTCATGATCAGTGCATGATCAGCCACGTGATCAGTGCATGATCAGTCACGTGATCAGTGCATGATCAGTCACGTGATCAGTGCATGATCAGGCACGTGATCAGTGCATGATCAGGCACATGATCAGTGCATGATCAGTCACGTGATCAGTGCATGATCAGCCACGTGATCAGTGCATGATAGCCACATGATCAGTGCATGATCAGACACGTGATCAGTGCATGATAGCCACGTGATCAGTGCATGATAGCCACGTGATCAGTGCATGATAGATACGTGATCAGTGCATGATCAGCCACGTGATCAGTGCATGATCGTCCACGTGATCAGTGCATGATCAGCCACGTGATCAGTGCATGTCAGTCACGTGATCAGTGCATGATCAGCCACGTGATCAGTGCATGATAGCCACGTGATCAGTGCATGATAGCTACGTGATCAGTGCATGATCAGTCACAGGATCAGTGCATGATCAGCCACGTGATCAGTGCATGATAGCCACGTGATCATTGCCTGACAGCCACGTGATCAGTGCATGTGAAATCACGTGATCAGTGCATGACAGTCACGTGATCAGTGCATGATCAGCCACGTGATCAGTGCATGATAGACACGTGATCAGTGCATGATAGCCACGTGATCAGTGCATGATAGTCATGTGATCAGTGCATGATAGACACGTGATCAGTGCATGATAGCCACGTGATCAGTGCATGATCAGTCACGTGATCAGTGCATGTCAGTCACGTGATCAGTGTGTGATCAGCCACGTGATCAGTGCATGTTAGCCAACTGATCAGTGCATGATCAGCAACGTGATAGTGCATGATTAGCCACGTGATCAGTGCATGATCAGCCACGTGATCAGTGCATGATCAGCCACATGATCAGTGCATGTGCAGTCACGTGATCAGTGTATGATCAGCCACGTGATCAGTGCATGATCAGGCACGTGATCAGTGCATGATCAGTCACGTGATCAGTGCATGATAACCAGGTGATCAGTGCATGATCAGCCACGTGATCAGTGCATGATCAGCCATGTGATCAGTGCATGACAGTCACGTGATCAGTGTATGATCAGCCACGTGATCAGTGCATGATCAGGCACGTGATCAGTGCATGAGGGCATCGTGATCAGTGCATGATCAGTCACGTGATCAGTGCATGATCAGCCACGTGATCAGTGCATGATAGCCACGTGATCAGTGCATGATAGCTACGTGATCAGTGCATGATCAGCCACGTGATCAGTGCATGATAGCCACGTGATCAGTGCATGATCAGCAACGTGATCAGTGCATGATCAGCCACGTGATCAGTGCATGATCAGCCACGTGATCAGTGTATGATCAGCCACGTGATCAGTGCATGATCAGCCACGTGATCAGTGCATGATCAGTCACATGATCAGTGCATGATAGCCACGTGATCAGTGCATGATCAGCCACGTGATCAGTGCATGTCAGTCACGTGATCAGTGCATGATCAGCCACGTGATCAGTGCATGATCAGCCACGTGATCAGTGCATGATCAGCCACGTGATCAGTGCATGATCAGTCACGTGATCAGTGCATGATCAGCCACGTGATCAGTGCATGATAGCCACGTGATCAGTGCATGATAGCCACGTGATCAGTGCATGATCAGCCACGTGATCAGTGCATGATAGCCACGTGATCAGTGCATGATCAGCACGTGATCAGTGCATGATCAGCCACGTGATCAGTGCATGATCAGCCACGTGATCAGTGCATGATCAGCCACGTGATCAGTGCATGTGCATTCACGTGAGCAGTGTGATCAGCCATGTGATCAGTGCATGATAGCCACGTGATCAGTGCATGATAGCCACGTGATCAGTGCATGATCAGTCACGTGATCAGTGCATGATCAGCCACGTGATCAGTGCATGATCAGCCACGTGATCAGTGCATGACAGTCACGTGATCAGTGTATGATCAGCTTCATGATCAGTGCATGATCAGCCACGTGATCAGTGCATGATCAGCCACGTGATCAGTGCATGATCAGCCATGTGATCAGTGCATGACAGTCACGTGATCAGTGTATGATCAGCCACGTGATCAGTGCATGATCAGGCACGTGATCAGTGCATGAGGGCATCGTGATCAGTGCATGATCAGTCACGTGATCAGTGCATGATCAGCCACGTGATCAGTGCATGATAGCCATGTGATCAGTGCATGATAGCTACGTGATCAGTGCATGATCAGCCACGTGATCAGTGCATGATAGCCACGTGATCAGTGCATGATCAGCAACGTGATCAGTGCATGATCAGCCACGTGATCAGTGCATGATCAGCCACGTGATCAGTGCATGATCAGCCACGTGATCAGTGCATGATCAGGCACGTGAAGTGTGCATGATCAGTCACATGATCAGTGCATGATAGCCACGTGATCAGTGCATGATCAGCCACGTGATCAGTGCATGATCAGCCACGTGATCAGTGCATGACAGTCACGTGATCAGTGCATGATCAGCCGTGATCAGTGCATGATCAGCACGTGATCAGTGCATGATCGTCACGTGATCAGTGCATGATCAGCCACGTGATCAGTGCATGATCAGCCACGTGATCAGTGCATGATCAGCCATGTGATCAGTGCATGATCAGCCACGTGATCAGTGCATGATCAGCCACGTGATCAGTGCATGTCAGTCACGTGATCAGTGCATGATCAGCCACGTGATCAGTGCATGATAGCCACGTGATCAGTGCATGATATCCACGTGATCAGTGCATGATCAGTCACGTGATCAGTGCATGATCAGCCACGTGATCAGTGCATGATAAGCACGTGATCAGTGCATGATCAGCCACGTGATCAGTGCATGATCAGCCACGTGATCAGTGCATGATCAGCCACGTGATCAGTGCATGATCAGCCACGTGATCAGTGCATGATCAGCACGTGATCAGTGCATGATCAGCCACGTGATCAGTGCATGATCAGCCACGTGATCAGTGCATGATGTGCCACGTGATCAGTGCATGATCAGCCACGTGATCAGTGCATGACAGTCACGTGATCAGTGTATGATCAGCTTCGTGATCAGTGCATGATCAGTTACGTGATCAGTGCATGATTAGCCACGTGATCAGTGCATGATAGCCACGTGATCAGTGCATGCACAGTCCCGTGATCAGTGCATGATCAGCTTCGTGATCAGTGCATGATCAGCCAGGTGATCAGTGCATGATCAGGCCCGTGATCAGTGCATGATCATTCATGTGATCAGTGTATGATACACGTGATCAGTGCATGATCAGGCACATGATCAGTGCATGATCAGTCACGTGATCAGTGCATGATCAGCCATGTGATCAGTGCATGATCAGCAACATGATCAGTGCATGATCAGCCACGTGATCAGTGCATGATCAGCCACGTGATCAGTGCATGATCAGCAAGGTGATCAGTGCATGCAGTCACGTGATCAGTGCATGATCAGCTTCGTGATCAGTTATGATCAGTCACATGATCAGTGCATGATCAGCCACTTGATCAGTGCATGATCAGCCACATGATCAGTGCATGATCAGCCACGTGATCAGTGCATGATCAGGCACGTGATCAGTGCATGATCTTTCACGTGATCAGTGTATGACAGCCAGGTGATCAGTGCATGATCAGCCACGTGATCAGTGCATGACAGTCACGTGATCAGTGCATGCTCAGCCACGTGATCAGTGCATGATCAGCCACGTGATCAGTGCATGATCAGTCACGTGATCAGTGCATGATCAGTCCAGTGATCAGTGCATGATCAGCCACGTGATCAGTGCATGATCAGGCACGTGATCAGTGCATGATCAGTCACGTGATCAGTGCATGATCAGCCACGTGATCAGTGCATGATAGCCACGTGATCAGTGCATGATCAGTCACGTGATCAGTGCATGATCAGCCACGTGATCAGTGCATGATAGCCACGTGATCAGTGCATGATAGCTACGTGATCAGTGCATGATCAGCCACGTGATCAGTGCATGATCAGCCACGTGATCAGTGCATGATCAGCACGTGATCAGTGCATGATCAGCCACGTGATCAGTGCATGATCAGCCACGTGATCAGTGCATGCGCAGTCACGTGATCAGTGCATGATAGCCACGTGATCAGTGCATGCTCAGTCACGTGATCTGTATTTGATCAGCCACGTGATCAGTGCCTGCAGAGTCACGTGATCAGGGCCTGCTGAGCTGCGTGATTCCTGCCAGCTCATCTGCATGACAATTGCCAGCTGAGCTGCGTGATTCCTGTCGGCTCATCTGCTTGACAATTGCCAGCTGAGCTGCGTGATTCCTGCCTGGTCACGTGCTTGATTATTGCCAGTTGAGCAGCATGATTCGTCACTGCTGAGCTCCATGCTTATTGCCTGCTGATTGCGTGGTTCGTGTCTGCTCAGCTCTTTGAGTATTGCCTCCTGAGGTCCCTGTTCGGTCGCCACCTGCCGGGGACCAGCCCCAACTGATCCAGGGTATTCGAAAGAGAGATGGCCTAGGCGACTAATTATATGCTAATCAGAGATGTCAAGAATAAGAGTATGAGGAGAGCTCAGTAGGAAAATTCGGTGGAGAAAAGAGACTGAGTAGCTTGGTTTACGCGGAAGACCAATCAAACTTCAAGACAGAAGTTTGCACCACTTACGTAGGCCGCAGGCGCCCTCTCGAATAGCGAAATGTGCCTCACCCTAGACACCTTCTCGAGTGGGTTTTAGCAGCCCAGGCATAATTAGTAAGCGTGGTGGGTTCCTCGCTCCAGATGGAGACTCAGCTGGAAGTTAAAGGAAAGAATGACAAGGAACTTTATGAATTGGAGCTCTAAGTTAACTCTTTGACAGAGAGAGCGAGATGGTGGTGGGGGACAGCCCCCAGTGAAATCAGAGGTGAGAGCACAAAGCAATACAGTAGGCAGACTCTGGTTTTTTTGGGGGGGAGATGCTCGAGAATATCCGGGTGGACTCCTGAGGCTCGATCCCGCATTTGCATATGCCGAGCCTCCTTCCTCATGACCTTTGTCCAGAGTGGAATGCCTGCCCGGCTCCCGGCACATGATCAGTGCATGCTCAGTCACGATATCAGTGCCTGCTCAGCCACGTGATCACTGACGGCACAGTCACGTGATCAGCGCCCTCAGTCACGTGATCACCGTATGATAAACACGTGATCAGTGAACGACCAGCCACGTGATCACTGCATTCGCAGTCAGGCGGTCAGTTCCTGATCAGCCACCTGATCAGTGCGTGCACAGTCCCCTGATCAGCGCCTGTCAGTCACTGATCACTGCCTGATAAACACGTGATCAGTGCCCGAACAGCCACGTCATCAGTGCATGCGCAGTCACGTGATCAGTGCATGATAGCCACGTGATCAGTGCGTGCACAGTCCCATGATCAGCGCCTGTCAGTCACTGATCATTGCCTGATAAACACGTGATCAGTGCATGATGAGCCATGTGATCAGTGCCTGATCAGCCACGTCATCAGTGCATGCGCAGTCACGTCATCAGTGCA
The DNA here is from genome assembly GCF_032452875.1 of Bos javanicus. Lineage (NCBI taxonomy): Eukaryota > Metazoa > Chordata > Mammalia > Artiodactyla > Bovidae > Bos > Bos javanicus. The sequence continues at coordinate 321,061 of NW_026893801.1, forward strand.
TGATAGCCACGTGATCAGTGCATGCTCAGTCACGTGATCTGTACTTGATCAGCCACGTGATCAGTGCCTGCAGAGTAACGTGATCAGGGCCTGCTGAGCTGCGTGATTCCTGCCGGCTCTTCTGCATGACAATTGCCATCTGAGCTGCGTGATTCCTGTCGGCTCATCTGCTTGACAATTGCCAGCTGAGCTGCGTGATTCCTGCCTGGTCACGTGCTTGATTATTGCCAGTTGAGCTGCATGATTCGTCACTGCTGAGCTCCATGCTTATTGCCTGCTGATTGCGTGGTTCGTGTCTGCTCAGCTCTTTGAGTATTGCCTCCTGCGGTCCCTGTTCGGTCGCCACCTGCCGGGGACCAGCCCCAATTGATCCAGGGTATTCGAAGGAGAGATGGCCTAGGCGACTAATTATATGCTAATCAGAGATGTCAAGAATAATAGTATGAGGAGAGCTCAGTAGGAAAATTCGGTGGAGAAAAGAGACTGAGTAGCTTGGTTTACGCGGAATACCAATCAAACTTCAAGACAAGAAGTTTGCACCACTTACGTAGGCCGCAGGCGCCCTCTCGAATAGCGAAATGTGCCTCACCCTAGACACCTTCTCGAGTGGGTCTTAGCAGCCCAGGCATAATTAATAAGCGTGGTGGGTTCCGCGCTCCAGATGGAGACTCAGCTGGAAGTTAAAGGGAAGAATGACAAGGAACTTTATGAATTGCAGCTGTAAGTTAACTCTTTGACAGAGAGAGCGAGATGGTGGTGGGGGACAGCCCCCAGTGAAATCAGAGGTGAGAGCACAAAGCAATACAGTAGGCAGACTCTCGTTTTTTTGGGGGGGAGATGCTCGAGAATATCCGGGTGGACTCCTGAGGCTCGATCCCGCATTTGCGTATACCGAGCCTCCTTCCTCATGACCTTTGTCCAGAGTGGAATGCCTCCCGGCTCCCGGCACATGATCAGTGCATGCTCAGTCACGATATCAGTGCCTGCTCAGCCACGTGATCACTGACGGCACAGTCACGTGATCAGCGCCTCAGTCACGTGATCACCGTATGATAAACACGTGATCAATGAACGACCAGCCACGTGATCACTGCATGCGCGGTCAGGTGGTCAGTTCCTGATCAGCCACCTGATCAGTGCGTGCAAAGTCCCCTGATCAGCGCCTGTCAGTCACTGATCACTGCCTGATAAACACGTGATCAGTGCCCGAACAGCCACGTCATCAGTGCATGCGCAGTCACGTGATCAGTGCATGATAGCCACGTGATCAGTGCGTGCACTGTCCCATGATCAGCGCCTGTCAGTCACTGATCATTGCCTGATAAACACGTGATCAGTGCATGATGAGCCATGTGATCAGTGCCTGATCAGCCACGTCATCAGTGCATGCGCAGTCACATCATCAGTGCATGATAGCCACGTGATCAGTGCATGCTCAGTCACGTGATCTGTACTTGATCAGCCACGTGATCAGTGCCTGCAGAGTCACGTGATCAGGGCCTCCTGAGCTGCGTGATTCCTGCCGGCTCATCTGCATGACAATTGCCAGCTGAGCTGCGTGATTCCTGCCTGGTCACGTGCTTGATTATTGCCAGTTGAGCAGCATGATTCGTCACTGCTGAGCTCCATGCTTATTGCCTGCTGATTGCGTGGTTCGTGTCTGCTCAGCGCTTTGAGTATTGCCTCCTGAGGTCCCTGTTCGGTCGCCACCTGCCGGGGAACAGCCCCAACTGATCCAGGGTATTCGAAGGAGAGATGGCCTAGGCGACTATTTATATGCTAATCAGAGATGTCAAGAATAAAAGTATGAGGAGAGCTCAGTAGGAAAATTCGGTGGAGAAAAGAGACTGAGTAGCTTGGTTTACGCGGAAGACCAATCAAACTTCAAGACAAGAAGTTTGCACCACTTACGTAGGCCGCAGGCGCCTCTCGAATAGCGAAAGGTGCCTCACCCTAGACACCTTCTCGAGTGGGTCTTAGCAGCCCAGGCATAATTAGTAAGCGTGGTGGGTTCCGCGCTTCAGATGGAGACTCAGCTGGAAGTTAAAGGGAAGAATGACAAGGAACTTTATGAATTGGGGCTGTAAGTTAACTCTTTGACAGAGAGAGCGAGATGGTGTTGGGGGACAGCCCCCAGTGAAATCAGAGGTGAGAGCACAAAGCAATACAGTAGGCAGACTCCGGTTTTTTTGGGGGAGATGCTCGAGAATATCCGGGTGGACTCCTGAGGCTCGATCCCGCATTTGTGTATGCCGAGCCTCCTTCTTCATGACCTTTGTCCAGAGTGGAATGCCTCCTCGGCTCCCGGCACATGATCAGTGCATGCTCAGTCACGATATCAGTGCCTGCTCAGCCACGTGATCACTGACGGCACAGTCACGTGATCAGCGCCTCTCAGTCACGTGATCACCGTATGATAAACACGTGATCAGTGAACGACCAGCCACGTGATCACTGCATGCGCGGTCAGGTGGTCAGTTCCTGATCAGCCACCTGATCAGTGCCTGCACAGTCCCCTGATCAGAGCCTGTCAGTCACTGATCACTGCCTGATAAACACGTGATCAGTGCCCGAACAGCCACGTCATCAGTGCATGCGCAGTCACGTGATCAGTGCATGATAGCCACGTGATCAGTGCGTGCACAGTCCCATGATCAGCGCCTGTCAATCACTGATCATTGCCTGATAAACACGTGATCAGTGCATGATGAGCCATGTGATCAGTGCCTGATCAGCCACGTCATCAGTGCATGCGCAGTCACGTCATCAGTGCATGATAGCCACGTGATCAGTGCATGCTCAGTCACGTGATCTGGACTTGATCAGCCACGTGATCAGTGCCTGCAGAGTCACGTGATCAGGGCCTGCTGAGCTGCGTGATTCCTGCCGGCTCATCTGCATGACAATTGCCAGCTGAGCTGCGTGATTCCTGTCGGCTCATCTGCTTGACAATTGCCAGCTGAGCTGCGTGATTCCTGCCTGGTCACGTGCTTGATTATTGCCAGTTGAGCAGCATGATTCGTCACTGCTGAGCTCCATGCTTATTGCCTGCTGATTGCGTGGTTCGTGTCTGCTCAGCTCTTTGAGTATTGCCTCCTGAGGTCCCTGTTCGGTCGCCACCTGCCGGGGACCAGCCCCAACTGATCCAGGGTATTCGAAGGAGAGATGGCCTAGGCGACTATTTATATGCTAATCAGAGATGTCAAGAATAATAGTATGAGGAGAGCTCAGTAGGAAAATTCGGTGGAGAAAAGAGACTGAGTAGCTTGGTTTACGCGGAAGACCAATCAAACTTCAAGACAAGAAGTTTGCACCACTTACGTAGGCCGCAGGCGCCCTCTCGAATAGCGAATGGTGCCTCACCCTAGATACCTTCTCGAGTGGGTCTTAGCAGCCCAGGCATAATTAGTAAGCGTGTTGGGTTCCTCGCTCCAGATGGAGACTCAGCTGGAAGTTAAAGGGAAGAATGACAAGGAACTTTATGAATTGGAGCTGTAAGTTAACTCTTTGACAGAGAGAGCAAAATGGTGGTGGGGGACAGCCCCCAGTGAAATCAGAGGTGAGAGCACAAAGCAATACAGTAGGCAAACTCCGGTTTTTTGGGGGGGGAGATGCTCGAGAATATCCGGGTGGACTCCTGAGGCTCGATCCCGCATTTGCGTATGCCGAGCCTCCTTCCTCATGACCTTTGTCCAGAGTGGAATGCCTCCCCGGCTCCCGGCACATGATCAGTGCATGCTCAGTCACGATATCAGTGCCTGCTCAGCCACGTGATCACTGACGGCACGGTCACGTGATCAGCGCCTCTCAGTCACGTGATCACCGTATGATAAACACGTGATCAGTGAACGACCAGCCACGTGATCACTGCATGGGCGGTCAGGTGGTCAGTTCCTGATCAGCCATCTGATCAGTGCGTGCACAGTCCCCTGATCAGCGCCTGTCAGTCACTGATCACTGCCTGATAAACACGTGATCAGTGCCCGAACAGCCACGTCATCAGTGCATGCGCAGTCACGTGATCAGTGCATGATAGCCACGTGATCAGTGCGTGCACAGTCCCATGATCAGCACCTGTCAGTCACTGATCATTGCCTGATAAACCCGTGATCAGTGCATGACGAGCCATGTGATCAGTGCCTGATCAGCCACGTCAACAGTGCATGCGCAGTCACGTCATCAGTGCATGATAGCCACGTGATCAGTGCATGCTCAGTCACGTGATCTGTACTTGATCAGCCACGTGATCAATGCCTGCAGAGTCACGTGATCAGGGCCTGCTGAGCTGCGTGATTCCTGCCGGCTCATCTGCATGACAGTTGCCAGCTGAGCTGCGTGATTCCTGTCGGCTCATCTGCTTGACAATTGCCAGCTGAGCTGCGTATTCCTGCCTGGTCACCTCTTGATTATTGCCAGTTGAGCAGCATGATTCGTCACTGCTGAGCTCCATGCTTATTGCCTGCTGATTGCGTGGTTCGTGTCTGCTCAGCTCTTTGAGTATTGCCTCCTGAGGTCCCTGTTCGGTCGCCACCTGCCGGGGACCAGCCCCAACTGATCCAGGGTATTCGAAGGAGAGATGGCCTAGGCGACTCTTTATATGCTAATCAGAGATGTCAAGAATAAGAGTATGAGGAGAGCTCAGTAGGAAAATTCGGTGGAGAAAAGAGACTGAGTAGCTTGGTTTACGCGGAAGACCAATCAAACTTCAAGACAAGAAGTTTGCACCACTTACGTAGGCCGCAGGCGCCCTCTCGAATAGCGAAAGGTGCCTCACCCTAGACACCTTCTCGAGTGGGTCTTAGCAGCCCAGGCATAATTAGTAAGCGTGGTGGGTTCCGCGCTCCAGATGGAGACTCAGCTGGAAGTTAAAGGGAAGAATGACAAGGAACTTTATGAATTGGAGCTGTAAGTTAACTCTTTGACAGAGAGAGTGAGCTGGTGGTGGGGGACAGTCCCCAGTGAAATCAGAGGTGAGAGCACAAAGCAATACAGTAGGCAGACTCCAGGTTTTTGGGGGGGAGATGCTCGAGAATATCCGGGTGGACTCCTGAGGCTTGATCCCGCATTTGCGTATGCCGAGCCTCCTTCCTCATGACCTTTGTCCAGAGTGGAATGCCTCCCCGGCTCCCGGCACATGATCAGTGCATGCTCAGTCACGATATCAGTGCCTGCTCAGCCACGTGATCACTGACGGCACAGTCACGTGATCAGCGCCTCTCAGTCACGTGATCACCGTATGATAAACACGTGATCAGTGAACGACCAGCCAGGTGATCACTGCATGCACGGTCAGGTGGTCAGTTCCTGATCAGCCACCTGATGAGTGCGTGCACAGTCCCCTGATCAGCGCTTGTCAGTCACTGATCACTGCCTGATAAACACGTGATCAGTGCCCGAACAGCCACGTCATCAGTGCATGCGCAGTCACGTGATCAGTGCATGATAGCCACGTGATCAGTGCGTGCACAGTCCCATGATCAGCGCCTGTCAGTCACTGATCATTGCCTGATAAACACGTGATCAGTGCATGATGAGCCATGTGATCAGTGCCTGATCAGCCACGTCATCAGTGCATGCGCAGTCACGTCATCAGTGCATGATAGCCACGTGATCAGTGCATGCTCAGTCACGTGATCTGGACTTGATCAGCCACGTGATCAGTGCCTGCAGAGTCACGTCATCAGGGCCTGCTGAGCTGCGTGATTCCTGCCGGCTCATCTGCATGACAATTGCCATCTGAGCTGCGTGATTCCTGTCGGCTCATCTGCTTGACAATTGCCAGCTGAGCTGCGTGATTCCTGCCTGGTCACGTGCTTGATTATTGCCAGTTGAGCAGCATGATTCGTCACTGCTGAGCTCCATGCTTATTGCCTGCTGATTGCGTGGTTCGTGTCTGCTCAGCTCTTTGAGTATTGCCTCCTGAGGTCCCTGTTCGGTCGCCACCTGCCGGGGACCAGCGCCAACTGATCCAGGGTATTCGAAGGAGAGATGGTCTAGGCGACTATTTATATGCTATTCAGAGATGTCAAGAATAATAGTATGAGGAGAGCTCAGTAGGAAAATTCGGTGGAGAAAAGAGACTGAGTAGCTTGGTTTACGCGGAAGACCAATCAAACTTCAAGACAGGAAGTTTGCACCACTTACGTAGGCCGCAGGCGCCCTCTCGAATAGCGAAAGGTGCCTCACCCTAGACACCTTCTCGAGTGGGTCTTAGCAGCCCAGGCATAATTAGTAAGCGTGGTGGGTTCCGCGCTCCAGATGGAGACTCAGCTGGAAGTTAAAGGGAAGAATGACAAGGAACTTTATGAATTGGAGCTGTAAGTTAACTCTTTGACAGAGAGAGTGAGCTGGTGGTGGGGGACAGTCCCCAGTGAAATCAGAGGTGAGAGCACAAAGCAATACAGTAGGCAGACTCCAGGTTTTTGGGGGGGAGATGCTCGAGAATATCCGGGTGGACTCCTGAGGCTTGATCCCGCATTTGCGTATGCCGAGCCTCCTTCCTCATGACCTTTGTCCAGAGTGGAATGCCTCCCCGGCTCCCGGCACATGATCAGTGCATGCTCAGTCACGATATCAGTGCCTGCTCAGCCACGTGATCACTGACGGCACAGTCACGTGATCAGCGCCTCTCAGTCACGTGATCACCGTATGATAAACACGTGATCAGTGAACGACCAGCCAGGTGATCACTGCATGCACGGTCAGGTGGTCAGTTCCTGATCAGCCATCTGATGAGTGCGTGCACAGTCCCCTGATCAGCGCTTGTCAGTCACTGATCACTGCCTGATAAACACGTGACCAGTGCCCGAACAGCCACGTCATCAGTGCATGGGCAGTCACGTGATCAGTGCATGATAGCCACGTGATCAGTGCGTGCACAGTCCCATGATCAGCGCCTGTCAGTCACTGATCATTGCCTGATAAACACGTGATCAGTGCATGATGAGCCATGTGATCAGTGCCCGATCAGCCACGTCATCAGTGCATGCGCAGTCACGTCATCAGTGCATGATAGCCACGTGATCAGTGCATGCTCAGTCACGTGATCTGGACTTGATCAGCCACGTGATCAGTGCCTGCAGAGTCACGTGATCAGGAACTGCTGAGCTGCGTGATTCCTGCCGGCTCATCTGCATGACAATTGCCAGCTGAGCTGCGTGATTCCTGTCGGCTCATCTGCTTGAAAATTGCCAGCTGAGCTGCGTGATTCCTGCCTGGTCACGTGCTTGATTATTGCCAGTTGAGCAGCATGATTCGTCACTGCTGAGCTCCATGCTTATTGCCTACTGATTGCGTGGTTCGTGTCTGCTCAGCTCTTTGAGTATTGCCTCCTGAGGTCCCTGTTCGGTCGCCACCTGCCGCGGACCAGCCCCAACTGATCCAGGGTATTCGAAGGAGAGATGGCCTAGGCGACTCTTTATATGCTAATCAGAGATGTCAAGAATAATAGTATGAGGAGAGCTCAGTAGGAAAATTCGGTGGAGAAAAGAGACTGAGTAGCTTGGATTACGCGGAAGACCAATCAAACTTCAAGACAAGAAGTTTGCACCTCTTACGTAGGCCGCAGGCGCCCTCTCGAATAGCGAAAGGTGCCTCACCCTAGACACCTTCTCGAGTGGGTCTTAGCAGCCCAGGCATAATTAGTAAGCGTGGTGGGTTCCGCGCTCCATATGGAGACTCAGCTGGAAGTTAAAGGGAAGAATGACAAGGAACTTTATGAATTGGAGCTGTAAGTTAACTCTTTGACAGAGAGAGCGAGATGGTGGTGGGGGACAGCCCCCAGTGAAATCAGAGGTGAGAGCACAAAGCAATACAGTAGGCAGACTCCGGTTTTTTTGGGGAGGAGATGCTCGAGAACATCCGGGTGGACTCCTGAGGCTCGATCCCGCATTTGCGTATGCCGAGCCTCCTTCCTCATGACCTTTGTCCAGAGTGGAATGCCTCCCCGGCTCCTGGCACATGATCAGTGCATGCTCAGTCACGATATCAGTGCCTGCTCAGCCTCGTGATCACTGACGGCACAGTCACGTGATCAGCGCCTCTCAGTCACGTGATCACCGTATGATAAACACGTGATCAGTGAACGACCAGCCACGTGATCACTGCATGCGCGGTCAGGTGGTCAGTTCCTGATCAGCCACCTGATCAGTGCATGCACAGTCCCCTGATCAGCGCCTGTCAGTCACTGATCACTGCCTGATAAACACGTGATCAGTGCCCGAACAGCCACGTCATCAGTGCATGCGCAGTCACGTGATCAGTGCATGATAGCCACGTGATAAGTGCGTGCACAGTCCCATGATCAGCGCCTGTAAGTCACTGATCATTGCCTGATAAACACGTGATCAGTGCCTGATAAGCCATGTGATCAGTGCCCGATCAGCCACGTCATCAGTGCATGCGCAGTCACGTCATCAGTGCATGATAGCCACGTGATCAGTGCATGCTCAGTCACGTGATCTGGACTTGATCAGCCACGTGATCAGTGCCTGCAGAATCACGTGATCAGGGCCTGCTGAGCTGCGTGATTCCTGCCGGCTCATCTGCATGACAATTGCCAGCTGAGCTGCGTGATTCCTGTCGGCTCCTCTGCTTGACAATTGCCAGCTGAGCTGCGTGATTCCTGCCTGGTCACGTGCTTGATTATTGCCAGTTGAGCAGCATGATTCGTCACTGCTGAGCTCCATGCTTATTGCCTGCTGATTGGGTGGTTCGTGTCTGCTCAGCTCTTTGAGTATTGCCTCCTGAGGTCCCTGTTCGGTCGCCACCTGCCGGGGACCAGCCCCAACTGATCCAGGGTATTCGAAGGAGAGATGGCCTAGGCGACTATTTATATGCTAATCAGAGATGTCAAGAATAATAGTATGAGGAGAGCTCAGTAGGAAAATTCGGTGGAGAAAAGAGACTGAGTAGCTTGGTTTACGCGGAAGACCAATGAAACTTCAAGACAAGAAGTTTGCACCACTTACGTAGGCCGCAGGCGCCTCTCGAATAGCGAAAGGTGCCTCACCCTAGACACCTTCTGGAGTGGGTCTTAGCAGCCCAGGCATAATTAGTAAGCGTGGTGTGTTCCGCGCTCCAGATGGAGACTCAGCTGGAAGTTAAAGGGAAGAATGACAAGGAACTTTATGAATTGGAGCTGTAAGTTAACTCTTTGACAGAGAGAGCGAGATGGTGGTGGGGGACAGCCCCCAGTGAAATCAGAGGTGAGAGCACAAAGCAATACAGTAGGCAGACTCCGGTTTTTTTTGGGTGGGAGATGCTCGAGAATATCCGGGTGGACTCCTGAGGCTCGATCCCGCATTTGCGTATGCCCAGCCTCCTTCCTCATGACCTTTGTCCAGAGTGGAATGCCTCCCCGGCTCCCGGCACATGATCAGTGCATGCTCAGTCACGATATCAGTGCCTGCTCAGCCACGTGATCACTGACGGCACAGTCACGTGATCATCGCCTCTCAGTCACGTGATCACCGTATGATAAACACGTGATCAGTGAACGACCAGCCACGTGATCACTGCATGCGCGGTCAGGTGGTCAGTTCCTGATCAGCCACCTGATCAGTGCCTGCACAGTCCCCTGATCAGAGCCTGTCAGTCACTGATCACTGCCTGATAAACACGTGATCAGTGCCCGAACAGCCACGTCATCAGTGCATGCGCAGTCACGTGATCAGTGCATGATAGCCACGTGATCAGTGCGTGCACAGTCCCATGATCAGCGCCTGTCAATCACTGATCATTGCCTGATAAACACGTGATCAGTGCATGATGAGCCATGTGATCAGTGCCTGATCAGCCACGTCATCAGTGCATGCGCAGTCACGTCATCAGTGCATGATAGCCACGTGATCAGTGCATGCTCAGTCACGTGATCTGGACTTGATCAGCCACGTGATCAGTGCCTGCAGAGTCACGTGATCAGGGCCTGCTGAGCTGCGTGATTCCTGCCGGCTCATCTGCATGACAATTGCCAGCTGAGCTGCGTGATTCCTGTCGGCTCATCTGCTTGACAATTGCCAGCTGAGCTGCGTGATTCCTGCCTGGTCACGTGCTTGATTATTGCCAGTTGAGCAGCATGATTCGTCACTGCTGAGCTCCATGCTTATTGCCTGCTGATTGCGTGGTTCGTGTCTGCTCAGCTCTTTGAGTATTGCCTCCTGAGGTCCCTGTTCGGTCGCCACCTGCCGGGGACCAGCCCCAACTGATCCAGGGTATTCGAAGGAGAGATGGCCTAGGCGACTATTTATATGCTAATCAGAGATGTCAAGAATAATAGTATGAGGAGAGCTCAGTAGGAAAATTCGGTGGAGAAAAGAGACTGAGTAGCTTGGTTTACGCGGAAGACCAATCAAACTTCAAGACAAGAAGTTTGCACCACTTACGTAGGCCGCAGGCGCCCTCTCGAATAGCGAATGGTGCCTCACCCTAGATACCTTCTCGAGTGGGTCTTAGCAGCCCAGGCATAATTAGTAAGCGTGTTGGGTTCCGCGCTCCAGATGGAGACTCAGCTGGAAGTTAAAGGGAAGAATGACAAGGAACTTTATGAATTGGAGCTGTAAGTTAACTCTTTGACAGAGAGAGCAAAATGGTGGTGGGGGACAGCCCCCAGTGAAATCAGAGGTGAGAGCACAAAGCAATACAGTAGGCAGACTCCGGTTTTTTGGGGGGAGATGCTCGAGAATATCCGGGTGGACTCCTGAGGCTCGATCCCGCATTTTCGTATGCCGAGCCTCCTTCCTCATGACCTTTGTCCAGAGTGGAATGCCTCCCCGGCTCCCGGCACATGATCAGTGCATGCTCAGTCACGATATCAGTGCCTGCTCAGCCACGTGATCACTGACGGCACGGTCACGTGATCAGCGCCTCTCAGTCACGTGATCACCGTATGATAAACACGTGATCAGTGAACGACCAGCCACGTGATCACTGCATGGGCGGTCAGGTGGTCAGTTCCTGATCAGCCACCTGATCAGTGCGTGCACAGTCCCCTGATCAGCGCCTGTCAGTCACTGATCACTGCCTGATAAACACGTGATCAGTGCCCGAACAGCCACGTCATCAGTGCATGCGCAGTCACGTGATCAGTGCATGATAGCCACGTGATCAGTGCGTGCACAGTCCCATGATCAGCGCCTGTCAGTCACTGATCATTGCCTGATAAACCCGTGATCAGTGCATGATGAGCCATGTGATCAGTGCCTGATCAGCCACGTCAACAGTGCATGCGCAGTCACGTCATCAGTGCATGATAGCCACGTGATCAGTGCATGCTCAGTCACGTGATCTCGACTTGATCAGCCACGTGATCAATGCCTGCAGAGTCACGTGATCAGGGCCTGCTGAGCTGCGTGATTCCTGCCGGCTCATGTGCATGACAATTGCCAGCTGAGCTGCGTGATTCCTGTCGGCTCATCTGCTTGACAATTGCCAGCTGAGCTGCGTGATTCCTGCCTGGTCACCTCTTGATTATTGCCAGTTGAGCAGCATGATTCGTCACTGCTGAGCTCCATGCTTATTGCCTGCTGATTGCGTGGTTCGTGTCTGCTCAGCTCTTTGAGTATTGCCTCCTGAGGTCCCTGTTCGGTCGCCACCTGCCGGGGACCAGCCCCAACTGATCCAGGGTATTCGAAGGAGAGATGGCCTAGGCGACTCTTTATATGCTAATCAGAGATGTCAAGAATAAGAGTATGAGGAGAGCTCAGTAGGAAAATTCGGTGGAGAAAAGAGACTGAGTAGCTTGGTTTACGCGGAAGACCAATCAAACTTCAAGACAAGAAGTTTGCACCACTTACGTAGGCCGCAGGCGCCCTCTCGAATAGCGAAAGGTGCCTCACCCTAGACACCTTCTCGAGTGGGTCTTAGCAGCCCAGGCATAATTAGTAAGCGTGGTGGGTTCCGCGCTCCAGATGGAGACTCAGCTGGAAGTTAAAGGGAAGAATGACAAGGAACTTTATGAATTGGAGCTGTAAGTTAACTCTTTGACAGAGAGAGCGAGCTGGTGGTGGGGGACAGTCCCCAGTGAAATCAGAGGTGAGAGCACAAAGCAATACAGTAGGCAGACTCCGGTTTTTGGGGGGAGATGCTCGAGAATATCCGGGTGGACTCCTGAGGCTTGATCCCGCATTTGCGTATGCCGAGCCTCCTTCCTCATGACCTTTGTCCAGAGTGGAATGCCTCCCCGGCTCCCGGCACATGATCAGTGCATGCTCAGTCACGATATCAGTGCCTGCTCAGCCACGTGATCACTGACGGCACAGTCACGTGATCAGCGCCTCTCAGTCACGTGATCACCGTATGATAAACACGTGATCAGTGAACGACCAGCCAGGTGATCACTGCATGCACGGTCAGGTGGTCAGTTCCTGATCAGCCATCTGATGAGTGCGTGCACAGTCCCCTGATCAGCGCTTGTCAGTCACTGATCACTGCCTGATAAACACGTGACCAGTGCCCGAACAGCCACGTCATCAGTGCATGGGCAGTCACGTGATCAGTGCATGATAGCCACGTGATCAGTGCGTGCACAGTTCCATGATCAGCGCCTCTCAGTCACTGATCATTGCCTGATAAACACGTGATCAGTGCATGATGAGCCATGTGATCAGTGCCTGATCAGCCACGTCATCAGTGCATGCGCAGTCACGTCATCAGTGCATGATAGCCACGTGATCAGTGCATGCTCAGTCACGTGATCTGGACTTGATCAGCCACGTGATCAGTGCCTGCAGAGTCACGTCATCAGGGCCTGCTGAGCTGCGTGATTCCTGCCGGCTCATCTGCATGACAATTGCCATCTGAGCTGCGTGATTCCTGTCGGCTCATCTGCTTGACAATTGCCAGCTGAGCTGCGTGATTCCTGCCTGGTCACGTGCTTGATTATTGCCAGTTGAGCAGCATGATTCGTCACTGCTGAGCTCCATGCTTATTGCCTGCTGATTGCGTGGTTCGTGTCTGCTCAGCTCTTTGAGTATTGCCTCCTGAGGTCCCTGTTCGGTCGCCACCTGCCGGGGACCAGCGCCAACTGATCCAGGGTATTCGAAGGAGAGATGGCCTAGGCGACTATTTATATGCTATTCAGAGATGTCAAGAATAATAGTATGAGGAGAGCTCAGTAGGAAAATTCGGTGGAGAAAAGAGACTGAGTAGCTTGGTTTACGCGGAAGACCAATCAAACTTCAAGACAGGAAGTTTGCACCACTTACGTAGGCCGCAGGCGCCCTCTCGAATAGCGAAAGGTGCCTCACCCTAGACACCTTCTCGAGTGGGTCTTAGCAGCCCAGGCATAATTAGTAAGCGTGGTGGGTTCCGCGCTCCAGATGGAGACTCAGCTGGAAGTTAAAGGGAAGAATGACAAGGAACTTTATGAATTGGAGCTGTAAGTTAACTCTTTGACAGAGAGAGCGAGCTGGTGGTGGGGGACAGTCCCCAGTGAAATCAGAGGTGAGAGCACAAAGCAATACAGTAGGCAGACTCCGGTTTTTGGGGGGAGATGCTCGAGAATATCCGGGTGGACTCCTGAGGCTTGATCCCGCATTTGCGTATGCCGAGCCTCCTTCCTCATGACCTTTGTCCAGAGTGGAATGCCTCCCCGGCTCCCGGCACATGATCAGTGCATGCTCAGTCACGATATCAGTGCCTGCTCAGCCACGTGATCACTGACGGCACAGTCACGTGATCAGCGCCTCTCAGTCACGTGATCACCGTATGATAAACACGTGATCAGTGAACGACCAGCCAGGTGATCACTGCATGCACGGTCAGGTGGTCAGTTCCTGATCAGCCATCTGATGAGTGCGTGCACAGTCCCCTGATCAGCGCTTGTCAGTCACTGATCACTGCCTGATAAACACGTGACCAGTGCCCGAACAGCCACGTCATCAGTGCATGGGCAGTCACGTGATCAGTGCATGATAGCCACGTGATCAGTGCGTGCACAGTCCCATGATCAGCGCCTGTCAGTCACTGATCATTGCCTGATAAACACGTGATCAGTGCATGATGAGCCATGTGATCAGTGCCCGATCAGCCACGTCATCAGTGCATGCGCAGTCACGTCATCAGTGCATGATAGCCACGTGATCAGTGCATGCTCAGTCACGTGATCTGGACTTGATCAGCCACGTGATCAGTGCCTGCAGAGTCACGTGAACAGGGCCTGCTGAGCTGCGTGATTCCTGCCGGCTCATCTGCATGACAATTGCCAGCTGAGCTGCGTGATTCCTGTCGGCTCATCTGCTTGAAAATTGCCAGCTGAGCTGCGTGATTCCTGCCTGGTCACGTGCTTGATTATTGCCAGTTGAGCAGCATGATTCGTCACTGCTGAGCTCCATGCTTATTGCCTACTGATTGCGTGGTTCGTGTCTGCTCAGCTCTTTGAGTATTGCCTCCTGAGGTCCCTGTTCGGTCGCCACCTGCCGCGGACCAGCCCCAACTGATCCAGGGTATTCGAAGGAGAGATGGCCTAGGCGACTCTTTATATGCTAATCAGAGATGTCAAGAATAATAGTATGAGGAGAGCTCAGTAGGAAAATTCGGTGGAGAAAAGAGACTGAGTAGCTTGGATTACGCGGAAGACCAATCAAACTTCAAGACAAGAAGTTTGCACCTCTTACGTAGGCCGCAGGCGCCCTCTCGAATAGCGAAAGGTGCCTCACCCTAGACACCTTCTCGAGTGGGTCTTAGCAGCCCAGGCATAATTAGTAAGCGTGTTGGGTTCCGCGCTCCATAGGAGACTCAGCTGGAAGTTAAAGGGAAGAATGACAAGGAACTTTATGAATTGGAGCTGTAAGTTAACTCTTTGACAGAGAGAGCGAGATGGTGGTGGGGGACAGCCCCCAGTGAAATCAGAGGTGAGAGCACAAAGCAATACAGTAGGCAGACTCCGGTTTTTTTGGGGAGGAGATGCTCGAGAATATCCGGGTGGACTCCTGAAGCTCGATCCCACATTTGCGTATGCCGAGCCTCCTTCCTCATGACCTTTGTCCAGAGTGGAATGCCTCCCCGGCTCCTGGCACATGATCAGTGCATGCTCAGTCACGATATCAGTGCCTGCTCAGCCTCGTGATCACTGACGGCACAGTCACGTGATCAGCGCCTCTCAGTCACGTGATCACCGTATGATAAACACGTGATCAGTGAACGACCAGCCACGTGATCACTGCATGCGCGGTCAGGTGGTCAGTTCCTGATCAGCCACCTGATCAGTGCATGCACAGTCCCCTGATCAGCGCCTGTCAGTCACTGATCACTGCCTGATAAACACGTGATCAGTGCCCGAACAGCCACGTCATCAGTGCATGCGCAGTCACGTGATCAGTGCATGATAGCCACGTGATAAGTGCGTGCACAGTCCCATGATCAGCGCCTGTAAGTCACTGATCATTGCCTGATAAACACGTGATCAGTGCCTGATAAGCCATGTGATCAGTGCCCGATCAGCCACGTCATCAGTGCATGCGCAGTCACGTCATCAGTGCATGATAGCCACGTGATCAGTGCATGCTCAGTCACGTGATCTGGACTTGATCAGCCACGTGATCAGTGCCTGCAGAGTCACGTGATCAGGGCCTGCTGAGCTGCGTGATTCCTGCCGGCTCATCTGCATGACAATTGCCAGCTGAGCTGCGTGATTCCTGTCGGCTCCTCTGCTTGACAATTGCCAGCTGAGCTGCGTGATTCCTGCCTGGTCACGTGCTTGATTATTGCCAGTTGAGCAGCATGATTTGTCACTGCTGAGCTCCATGCTTATTGCCTGCTGATTGGGTGGTTCGTGTCTGCTCAGCTCTTTGAGTATTGCCTCCTGAGGTCCCTGTTCGGTCGCCACCTGCCGGGGACCAGCCCCAACTGATCCAGGGTATTCGAAGGAGAGATGGCCTAGGCGACTATTTATATGCTAATCAGAGATGTCAAGAATAATAGTATGAGGAGAGCTCAGTAGGAAAATTCGGTGGAGAAAAGAGACTGAGTAGCTTGGTTTACGCGGAAGACCAATGAAACTTCAAGACAAGAAGTTTGCACCACTTACGTAGGCCGCAGGCGCCCTCTCGAATAGCGAAAGGTGCCTCACCCTAGACACCTTCTGGAGTGGGTCTTAGCAGCCCAGGCATAATTAGTAAGCGTGGTGTGTTCCGCGCTCCAGATGGAGACTCAGCTGGAAGTTAAAGGGAAGAATGACAAGGAACTTTATGAATTGGAGCTGTAAGTTAACTCTTTGACAGAGAGAGCGAGATGGTGGTGGGGGACAGCCCCCAGTGAAATCAGAGGTGAGAGCACAAAGCAATACAGTAGGCAGACTCCGGTTTTTTTTGGGTGGGAGATGCTCGAGAATATCCGGGTGGACTCCTGAGGCTCGATCCCGCATTTGCGTATGCCCAGCCTCCTTCCTCATGACCTTTGTCCAGAGTGGAATGCCTCCCCGGGCTCCCGGCACATGATCAGTGCATGCTCAGTCACGATATCAGTGCCTGCTCAGCCACGTGATCACTGACGGCACAGTCACGTGATCATCGCCTCTCAGTCACGTGATCACCGTATGATAAACACGTGATCAGTGAACGACCAGCCACGTGATCACTGAATGCGCGGTCAGGTGGTCAGTTCCTGATCAGCCACCTGATCAGTGCGTGCACAATCCCCTGATCAGCGCCTGTCAGTCACTGATCACTTCCTGATAAACACGTGATCAGTGCCCGAACAGCCACGTCATCACTGCATGCGCAGTCACGTGATCAGTGCATGATAGCCACGTGATCAGTGCGTGCACAGTCCCATGATCAGCGCCTGTCAGTCACTGATCATTGCCTGATAAACACGTGATCAGTGCATGATGAGCCATGTGACCAGTGCCCGATCAGCCACGTTATCAGTGCATGCGCAGTCACGTCATCAGTGCATGATAGCCACGTGATCAGTGCATGCTCAGTCACGTGATCTGTACTTGATCAGCCACGTAATCAGTGCCTGCAGAGTCACGTGATCAGGGCCTGCTGAGCTGCGTGATTCCTCCCGGCTCATCTGCATGACAATTGCCAGCTGAGCTGCGTGATTCCTGTCGGCTCCTCTGCTTGACAATTGCCAGCTGAGCTGCGTGATTCCTGCCTGGTCAAGTGCTTGATTATTGCCAGTTGAGCAGCATGATTCGTCACTGCTGAGCTCCATGCTTATTGCCTGCTGATTGCGTGGTTCGTGTCTGCTCAGCTCTTTGAGTATCGCCTCCTGAGGTCCCTGTTCGGTTGCCACCTGCCGGGGACCAGCCCCAACTGATCCAGGGTATTCGAAGGAGAGATGGCCTAGGCGACTCTTTATATGCTAATCAGAGATGTCAAGAATAATAGTATGAGGAGAGCTCAGTAGGAAAATTCGGTGGAGAAAAGAGACTGAGTAGCTTGGTTTACGCGGAAGACCAATCAAACTTCAAGACAGGAAGTTTGCACCACTTACGTAGGCCGCAGGCGCCCTCTCGAATTGCGAAAGGTGCCTCACCCTAGACACCTTCTCGAGTGGGTCTTAGCATCCCAGGCATAATTAGGAAGCGTGGTGGGTTCCGCGCTCCAGATGGAGACTCAGCTGGAAGTTAAAGGGAAGAATGACAAGGAACTTTATGAATTGGAGCTGTAAGTTAACTCTTTGACAGAGAGAGTGAGATGGTGGTGGGGGACAGCCCCCAGTGAAATCAGAGGTGAGAGCACAAAGCAATACAGTAGGCAGACTCCGGTTTTTTTGGGGGGAGATGCTCGAGAATATCGGGGTGGACTCCTGAGGCTCGATCCCGCATTTGCGTATGCCCAGCCTCCTTCCTCATGACCTTTGTCCAGAGTGGAATGCCTCCCCGGCTCCCGGCACATGATCAGTGCATGCTCAGTCACGATATCAGTGCCTGCTCAGCCACGTGATCACTGACGGCACAGTCACGTGATCAGCGCCCCTCAGTCACGTGATCACCGAATGATAAACACGTGATCAGTGAACGACCAGCCACGTGATCACTGCATGCACGGTCAGGTGGTCAGTTCCTGATCAGCCACCTGATCAGTGCGTGCACAGTTCCCTGATCAGTGCCTGTCAGTCACTGATCACTGCCTGATAAACACGTGATCAGTGCCCGAACAGCCACGTCATCAGTGCATGCGCAGTCACGTGATCAGTGCATGATAGCCACGTGATCAGTGCGTGCACAGTCCCATGATCAGCGCCTGTCAGTCCCTGATCATTGCCTGATAAACACGTGATCAGTGCATGATTAGCCATGTGATCAGTGCCCGATCAGCCACGTCATCAGTGCATGCCCAGTCACGTGATCAGTGCATGATAGCCACGTGATCAGTGCGTGCACAGTCCCATGATCAGCGCCTGTCAGTCACTGATCACCTCCTGATAAACACGTGATCAGTGCCCGAACAGCCACGTCATCACTGCATGCGCAGTCACGTGATCAGTGCACGATAGCCACGTGATCAGTGCGTGCACAGTCCCATGATCAGCGCCTGTCAGTCACTGATCATTGCCTGATAAACACGTGATCAGTGCATGATGAGCCATGTGATCAGTGCCCGATCAGCCACGTTATCAGTGCATGCGCAGTCACGTCATCAGTGCATGATAGCCACGTGATCAGTGCATGCTCAGTCACGTGATCTGTACTTGATCAGCCACGTGATCAGTGCCTGAAGAGTCACGTGATCAGGGCCTGCTGAGCTGCGTGATTCCTGCCGGCTCATCTGCATGACAATTGCCAGCTGAGCTGCGTGATTCCTGTCGGCTCCTCTGCTTCACAATTGCCAGCTGAGCTGCGTGATTCCTGCCTGGTCAAGTGCTTGATTATTGCCAGTTGAGCAGCATGATTCGTCACTGCTGAGCTCCATGCTTATTGCCTGCTGATTGCGTGGTTCGTGTCTGCTCAGCTCTTTGAGTATCGCCTCCTGAGGTCCCTGTTCGGTTGCCACCTGCCGGGGACCAGACCCAACTGATCCAGGGTATTCGAAGGAGAGATGGCCTAGGCGACTCTTTATATGCTAATCAGAGATGTCAAGAATAATAGTATGAGGAGAGCTCAGTAGGAAAATTCGGTGGAGAAAAGAGACTGAGTAGCTTGGTTTACGCGGAAGACCAATCAAACTTCAAGACAGGAAGTTTGCACCACTTACGTAGGCCGCAGGCGCCCTCTCGAATTGCGAAAGGTGCCTCACCCTAGACACCTTCTCGAGTGGGTCTTAGCAGCCCAGGCATAATTAGGAAGCGTGGTGGGTTCCGCGCTCCAGATGGAGACTCAGCTGGAAGTTAAAGGGAAGAATGACAAGGAACTTTATGAATTGGAGCTGTAAGTTAACTCTTTGACAGAGAGAGCGAGATGGTGGTGGGGGACAGCCCCCAGTGAAATCAGAGGTGAGAGCACAAAGCAATACAGTAGGCAGACTCCGGTTTTTTGGGGGGAGATGCTCGAGAATATCGGAGTGGACTCCTGAGGCTCGATCCCGCATTTGCGGATGCCCAGCCTCCTTCCTCATGACCTTTGTCCAGAGTGGAATGCCTCCCCGGCTCCCGGCACATGATCAGTGCATGCTCAGTCACGATATCAGTGCCTGCTCAGCCACGTGATCACTGACGGCACAGTCACGTGATCAGCGCCTCTCAGTCACGTGATCACCGTATGATAAACACGTGATCAGTGAACGACCAGCCACGTGACCACTGCATGCACGGTCAGGTGGTCAGTTCCTGATCAGCCACCTGATCAGTGCGTGCACAGTTCCCTGATCAGTGCCTGTCAGTCACTGATCACTGCCTGATAAACACGTGATCAGTGCCCGAACAGCCACGTCATCAGTGCATGCGCAGTCACGTGATCAGTGCATGATAGCCACGTGATCAGTGCGTGCACAGTCCCATAATCAGCGCCTGTCAGTCCCTGATCATTGCCTGATAAACACGTGATCAGTGCATGATTAGCCATGTGATCAGTGCCCGATCAGCCACGTCATCAGTGCATGCCCAGTCACGTGATCAGTGCATGATAGCCACGTGATCAGTGCGTGCACAGTCCCATGATCAGCGCCTGTCAGTCACTGATCACTGCCTGATAAACACGTGATCAGTGCCCGAACAGCCACGTCATCAGTGCATGCGCAGTCACGTGATCAGTGCATGATAGCCACATGATCAGTGCGTGCACAGTCCCATGATCAGCGCCTGTCAGTCACTGATCATTGTCTGATAAACAGGTGATCAGTGCATGATGAGCCATGTGATCAGTGACCGATCAGCCACGTCATCAGTGCATGCGCAGTCACGTCATCAGTGCATGATAGCCACGTGATCAGTGCATGCTCAGTCACATGATCTGGACTTGATCAGCCACGTGATCAGTGCCTGCAGAGTCACGTGATCAGGGCCTGCTGGGCTGCGTGATTCCTGCCGGCTCATCTGCATGACAATTGCCAGCTGAGCTGCGTGATTCCTGTCGGCTCCTCTGCTTGACAATTGCCAGCTGAGCTGCGTGATTCCTGCCTGGTCACGTGCTTGATTATTGCCAGTTGAGCAGCATGATTCGTCACTGCTGAGCTCCATGCTTATTGCCTGCTGATTGCGTGGTTCGTGTCTGCTCAGCTCTTTGAGTATTGCCTCCTGAGGTCCCTGTTCGGTCGCCACCTGCCGGGGACCAGCCCCAACTGATCCAGGGTATTCGAAGGAGAGATGGCCTAAGCGACTATTTATATGCTAATTAGAGATGTCAAGAATAAGAGTATGAGGAGAGCTCAGTAGGAAAATTCGGTGGAGAAAAGAGACTGAGTAGCTTGGTTTACGCGGAAGACCAATCAAACTTCAAGACAGGAAGTTTGCACCACTTACATAGGCCGCAGGCGCCCTCTCAAATAGCGAAAGGTGCCTCACCCTAGACACCTTCTCGAGTGGGTCTTAGCAGCCCAGGCATAATTAGTAAGCGTGGTTGGTTCCGCGCTCCAGATGGAGACTCAGCTGGAAGTTAAAGAGAAGAATGACAAGGAACTTTATGAATTGGAGCTGTAAGTTAACTCTTTGACAGAGAGAGCGAGATGGTGGTGGGGGACAGCCCCCAGTGAAATCAGAGGTGAGAGCACAAAGCAATACCGTAGGCAGACTCCGGTTTTTTTGTGGGGGGAGATGCTCGAGAATATCCGGGTGGACTCCTGAGGCTCGATCCCGCATTTGCATATGCCGAGCCTCCTTCCTCATGACCTTTGTCCAGAGTGGAATGCCTCCCCGGCTCCCGGCACATGATCAGTGCATGCTCAGTCACGATATCAGTGCCTGCTCAGCCACGTGATCACTGACGGCACAGTCACGTGATCAGCGCCTCTCAGTCACGTGATCACCGTATGATAAACACGTGATCAGTGAACGACCAGCCACGTGATCACTGCATTCGCAGTCAGGCGGTCAGTTCCTGATCAGCCACCTGATCAGTGCATGCACAGTCCCCTGATCAGCGCCTGTCAGTCACTGATCACTGCCTGATAAACACCTGATCAGTGCCCGAACAGCCACGTCATCAGTGCATGCGCAGTCACGTGATCAGTGCATGATAGCCACGTAATCAGTACGTGCACATTCCCATGATCAGCGCCTCTCAGTCACTGATCATTGCCTGATAAACACGTGATCAGTGCATGATGAGCCATGTGATCAGTGCCCGATCAGCCACGTCATCAGTGCATGCGCAGTCACGTCATCAGTGCATGATAGCCACGTGATCAGTGCATGCTCAGTCACATGATCTGGACTTGATCAGCCACGTGATCAGTGCCTGCAGAGTCACGTGATCAGGGCCTGCTGGGCTGCGTGATTCCTGCCGGCTCATCTGCATGACAATTGCCAGCTGAGCTGCGTGATTCCTGTCGGCTCCTCTGCTTGACAATTGCCAGCTGAGCTGCGTGATTCCTGCCTGGTCACGTGCTTGATTATTGCCAGTTGAGCAGCATGATTCGTCACTGCTGAGCTCCATGCTTATTGCCTGCTGATTGCGTGGTTCGTGTCTGCTCAGCTCTTTGAGTATTGCCTCCTGAGGTCCCTGTTCGGTCGCCACCTGCCGGGGACCAGCCCAAACTGATCCAGGGTATTCGAAGGAGAGATGGTCTAGGCGACTATTTATATGCTAATCAGAGATGTCAAGAATAAGAGTATGAGGAGAGCTCAGTAGGAAAATTCGGTGGAGAAAAGAGACTGAGTAGCTTGGTTTACGCGGAAGACCAATCAAACTTCAAGACAGGAAGTTTGCACCACTTACGTAGGCCGCAGGCGCCCTCTCAAATAGCGAAAGGTGCCTCACCCTAGACACCTTCTCGAGTGGGTCTTAGCAGCCCAGGCATAATTAGTAAGCGTGTTGGGTTCCGCGCTCCAGATGGAGACTCAGCTGGAAGTTAAAGAGAAGAATGACAAGGAACTTTATGAATTGGAGCTGTAAGTTAACTCTTTGACAGAGAGAGCGAGATGGTGGTGGGGGACAGCCCCCAGTGAAATCAGAGGTGAGAGCACAAAGCAATACCGTAGGCAGACTCCGGTTTTTTTGGGGGGAGATGCTCGAGAATATCCGGGTGGACTCCTGAGGCTCGATCCCGCATTTGCGTATGCCGAGCCTCCTTCCTCATGACCTTTGTCCAGAGTGGAATGCCTCCCTGGCTCCCGGCACATGATCAGTGCATGCTCAGTCACGATATCAGTGCCTGCTCAGCCACGTGATCACTGACGGCACAGTCACGTGATCAGCGCCTCTCAGTCACGTGATCACCGTATGATAAACACGTGATCAGTGAACGACCAGCCACGTGATCACTGCATTCGCAGTCAGGCGGTCAGTTTCTGATCAGCCACCTGATCAGTGCATGCACAGTCCCCTGATCAGTGCCTGTCAGTCACTGATCACTGCCTGATAAACACGTGATCAGTGCCCGAACAGCCACGTCATCAGTGCATGCGCAGTCACGTGATCAGTGCATGATAGCCACGTAATCAGTACGTGCACATTCCCATGATCAGCGCCTGTCAGTCACTGATCATTGCCTGATAAACACGTGATCAGTGCATGATGAGCTATGTGATCAGTGCCCGATCAGCCACGTCATCAGTGCATGCGCAGTCACGTCATCAGTGCATGATAGCCACGTGATCAGTGCATGCTCAGTCACATGATCTGGACTTGATCAGCCACGTGATCAGTGCCTGCAGAGTCACGTGATCAGGGCCTGCTGGGCTGCGTGATTCCTGCCGGCTCATCTGCATGACAATTGCCAGCTGAGCTGCGTGATTCCTGTCGGCTCCTCTGCTTGAAAATTGCCAGCTGAGCTGCGTGATTCCTGCCTGGTCACGTGCTTGATTATTGCCAGTTGAGCAGCATGATTCGTCACTGCTGAGCTCCATGCTTATTGCCTGCTGATTGCGTGGTTCGTGTCTGCTCAGCTCTTTGAGTATTGCCTCCTGAGGTCCCTGTTCGGTCGCCACCTGCCGGGGACCAGCCCCAACTGATCCAGGGTATTCGAAGGAGAGATGGCCTAAGCGACTATTTATATGCTAATCAGAGATGTCAAGAATAAGAGTATGAGGAGAGCTCAGTAGGAAAATTCGGTGGAGAAAAGAGACTGAGTAGCTTGGTTTACGCGGAAGACCAATCAAACTTCAAGACAGGAAGTTTGCACCACTTACGTAGGCCGCAGGCGCCCTCTCAAATAGCGAAAGGTGCCTCACCCTAGACACCTTCTCGAGTGGATCTTAGCAGCCCAGGCATAATTAGTAAGCGTGTTGGGTTCCGCGCTCCATAGGAGACTCAGCTGGAAGTTAAAGGGTAGAATGACAAGGAACTTTATGAATTGGAGCTCTAAGTTAACTCTTTGACAGAGAGAGCGAGATGGTGGTGGGGGACAGCCCCCAGTGAAATCAGAGGTGAGAGCACAAAGCAATACCGTAGGCAGACTCCGGTTTTTTTGGGGGGGGAGATGCTCGAGAATATCCGGGTGGACTCCTGAGGCTCGATCCCGCATTTGCGTATGCCGAGCCTGCTTCCTCATGACCTTTGTCCAGAGTGGAATGCCTCCCCGGCTCCCGGCACATGATCAGTGCATGCTCAGTCACGATATCAGTGCCTGCTCAGCCACGTGATCACTGACGGCACAGTCACGTGATCAGCGCCTCTCAGTCACGTGATCACCGTATGATAAACACGTGATCAGTGAACGACCAGCCACGTGATCACTGCATGCACGGTCAGGTGGTCAGTTCCTGATCAGCCACCTGATCAGTGCGTGCACAGTTCCCTGATCAGCGCCTGTCAGTCACTGATCACTGCCTGATAAACCCGTGATCAGTGCCCGAACAGCCACGTCATCAGTGCATGCGCAGTCACGTGATCAGTGCATGATAGCCACGTGATCAGTGCGTGCACAGTCCCATGATCAGCGCCTGTCAGTCCCTGATCATTGCCTGATAAACACGTGATCAGTGCATGATGAGCCATGTGATCAGTGCGTGCACAGTCACGTGATCAGTGCATGATAGCCACGTGATCAGTGCGTGCACAGTCCCATGATCAGCGCCTGTCAGTCACTGATCACTGATCAACGTGATCAGTGCCTGAACAGCCACGTCATCAGTGCATGCAGTCACGTGATCAGTGCATGATAGCCACGTGATCAGTGCGTGCACAGTCCCATGATCAGCGCCTGTCAGTCACTGATCATTGCCTGATAAACACGTGATCAGTGCATGATGAGCCATGTGATCAGTGCCCGATCAGCCACGTTATCAGTGCATGCGCAGTCACGTCATCAGTGCATGATAGCCACGTGATCAGTGCATGCTCAGTCACGTGATCTGGACTTGATCAGCCACGTGATCAGTGCCTGCAGAGTCACGTGATCAGGGCCTGCTGAGCTGCGTGATTCCTGCCGGCTCATCTGCATGACAATTGCCAGCTGAGCTGCGTGATTCCTGTCGGCTCATCTGCTTGACAATTGCCAGCTGAGCTGCGTGATTCCTGCCTGGTCAAGTGCTTGATTATTGCCAGTTGAGCAGCATGATTCGTCACTGCTGAGCTCCATGCTTATTGCCTGCTGATTGCGTGGTTCGTGTCTGCTCAGCTCTTTGAGTATCGCCTCCTGAGGTCCCTGTTCGGTCGCCACCTGCCGGGGACCAGCCCCAACTGATCCAGGGTATTCGAAGGAGAGATGGCCTAGGCGACTCTTTATATGCTAATCAGAGATGTCAAGAATA
Organism: Bos javanicus; assembly: GCF_032452875.1. Classification (NCBI taxonomy): domain Eukaryota; kingdom Metazoa; phylum Chordata; class Mammalia; order Artiodactyla; family Bovidae; genus Bos; species Bos javanicus. The sequence goes on from NW_026893801.1 coordinate 346,294, forward strand.
ATAGTATGAGGAGAGCTCAGTAGGAAAATTCGGTGGAGAAAAGAGACTGAGTAGCTTGGTTTACGCGGAAGACCAATCAAACTTCAAGACAGGAAGTTTGCACCACTTACGTAGGCCGCAGGCGCCCTCTCGAATTGCGAAAGGTGCCTCACCCTAGACACCTTCTCGAGTGGGTCTTAGCAGCCCAGGCATAATTAGGAAGCGTGGTGGGTTCCGCGCTCCAGATGGAGACTCAGCTGGAAGTTAAAGGGAAGAATGACAAGGAACTTTATGAATTGGAGCTGTAAGTTAACTCTTTGACAGAGAGAGCGAGATGGTGGTGGGGGACAGCCCCCAGTGAAATCAGAGGTGAGAGCACAAAGCAATACAGTAGGCAGACTCCGGTTTTTTTGGGGGAGATGCTCGAGAATATCGGGGTGGACTCCTGAGGCTCGATCCCGCATTTGCGTATGCCCAGCCTCCTTCCTCATGACCTTTGTCCAGAGTGGAATGCCTCCCCGGCTCCCGGCACATGATCAGTGCATGCTCAGTCACGATATCAGTGCCTGCTCAGCCACGTGATCACTGACGGCACAGTCACGTGATCAGCGCCTCTCAGTCACGTGATCACCGTATGATAAACACGTGATCAGTGAACGACCAGCCACGTGACCACTGCATGCACGGTCAGGTGGTCAGTTCCTGATCAGCCACCTGATCAGTGCGTGCACAGTTCCCTGATCAGTGCCTGTCAGTCACTGATCACTGCCTGATAAACACGTGATCAGTGCCCGAACAGCCACGTCATCAGTGCATGCGCAGTCACGTGATCAGTGCATGATAGCCACGTGATCAGTGCGTGCACAGTCATCATGCCTGATCAATACACGTGATCAGTGCATGATCCGTGATCAGTGCATCAGCCACGTCATCAGTGCATGCGCAGTCACGTGATCAGTGCATGATAGCCACGTGATCAGTGCGTGCACAGTCCCATGATCAGCGCCTGTCAGTCACTGATCACTTGCACGTGATAAACACGTGATCAGTGCATGATGAGCCATGTGATCAGTGCCCGATCAGCCACGTCATCAGTGCATGCGCAGTCACGTCATCAGTGCATGATAGCCACGTGATCAGTGCATGCTCAGTCACATGATCTGGACTTGATCAGCCACGTGATCAGTGCCTGCAGAGTCACGTGATCAGGGCCTGCTGAGCTGCGTGATTCCTGCCGGCTCATCTGCATGACAATTGCCAGCTGAGCTGCGTGATTCCTGTCGGCTCATCTGCTTGACAATTGCCAGCTGAGCTGCGTGATTCCTGCCTGGTCACGTGCTTGATTATTGCCAGTTGAGCAGCATGATTCGTCACTGCTGAGCTCCATGCTTATTGCCTGCTGATTGCGTGGTTCGTGTCTGCTCAGCTCTTTGAGTATTGCCTCCTGAGGTCCCTGTTCGGTCGCCACCTGCCGGGGACCAGCCCCAACTGATCCAGGGTATTCGAAGGAGAGATGGCCTAGGCGACTATTTATATGCTAATCAGAGATGTCAAGAATAAGAGTATGAGGAGAGCTCAGTAGGAAAATTCGGTGGAGAAAAGAGACTGAGTAGCTTGGTTTACGCGGAAGACCAATCAAACTTCAAGACAAGAAGTTTGCACCACTTACGTAGGCCGCAGGCGCCCTCTCGAATAGCGAAAGGTTCCTCACCCTAGACACCTTCTCGAGTGGGTCTTAGCAGCCCAGGCATAATTAGTAAGCGTGGTGGGTTCCGGGCTCCAGATGGAGACTCAGCTGGAAGTTAAAGGGAAGAATGACAAGGAACTTTATGAATTGGAGCTGTAAGTTAACTCTTTGACAGAGAGAGCGAGATGGTGGTGGGGGACAGCCCCCAGTGAAATCAGAGGTGAGAGCACAAAGCAATACCGTAGGCAGACTCCGGTTTTTTTGGGGGGAGATGCTCGAGAATATCCGGGTGGACTCCTGAGGCTCGATCCCGCATTTGCATATGCCGAGCCTCCTTCCTCATGACCTTTGTCCAGAGTGGAATGCCTCCCCGGCTCCCGGCACATGATCAGTGCATGCTCAGTCACGATATCAGTGCCTGCTCAGCCACGTGATCACTGACGGCACAGTCACGTGATCAGCGCCTCTCAGTCACTTGATCACCGTATGATAAACACGTGATCAGTGAACGACCAGCCACGTGATCACTGCAGGCAGTCAGTTGGTCAGTTCCTGATCAGCCACCTGATCTGATCAGCGTGCACAGTCACCCTGATCAGCGCCTGTCAGTCACGTGATCACATGCCTGATCAAACACAGTGTCAGTCACTGATGCCCACGTGAACAGCCACGTCATCAGTGCATGCGCAGTCACGTGATCAGTGCATGATAGCCACGTGATCAGTACGTGCACAGTCCCATGATCAGCGCCTCTCAGTCACTGATCATTGCCTGATAAACACGTGATCAGTGCATGATGAGCCATGTGATCATTCCCCTATTAGCCACGTCATCAGTGCATGCGCAGTCACGTCATCAGCGCATGATAGCCACGTGATCAGTGCATGCTCAGTCACATGATCTGGACTTGATCAGCCACGTGATCAGTGCCTGCAGAGTCACGTGATCAGGGCCTGCTGAGCTGCGTGATTCCTGCCGGCTCATCTGCATGACAATTGCCAGCTGAGCTGCGTGATTCCTGTCGGCTCCTCTGCTTGACAATTGCCAGCTGAGCTTTGTGATTCCTGCCTGGTCACGTGCTTGATTATTGCCAGTTGAGCAGCATGATTCGTCACTGCTGAGCTCCATGCTTATTGCCTGCTGATTGCGTGGTTCGTGTCTGCTCAGCTCTTTGAGTATTGCCTCCTGAGGTCCCTGTTCGGTCGCCACCTGCCGGGGACCAGCCCAAACTGATCCAGGGTATTCGAAGGAGAGATGGTCTAGGCGACTATTTATATGCTAATCAGAGATGTCAAGAATAATAGTATGAGGAGAGCTCAGTAGGAAAATTCGGTGGAGAAAAGAGACTGAGTAGCTTGGTTTACGCGGAAGACCAATCAAACTTCAAGACAGGAAGTTTGCACCACTTACGTAGGCCGCAGGCGCCCTCTCAAATAGCGAAAGGTGCCTCACCCTAGACACCTTCTCGAGTGGGTCTTAGCAGCCCAGGCATAATTAGTAAGCGTGGTGGGTTCCGCGCTCCAGATGGAGACTCAGCTGGAAGTTAAAGGGAAGAATGACAAGGAACTTTTTGAATTGGAGCTGTAAGTTAACTCTTTGACAGAGAGAGCGAGATGGTGGTGGGGGACAGCCCCCAGTGAAATCAGAGGTGAGAGCACAAAGCAATACCGTAGGCAGACTCCGGTTTTTTTGGGGGGAGATGCTCGAGAATATCCGGGTGGACTCCTGAGGCTCGATCCCGCATTTGCGTATGCCGAGCCTCCTTCCTCATGACCTTTGTCCAGAGTGGAATGCCTCCCCGGCTCCCGGCACATGATCAGTGCATGCTCAGTCACGATATCAGTGCCTGCTCAGCCACGTGATCACTGACGGCACAGTCACGTGATCAGCGCCTCTCAGTCACGTGATCACCCTATGATAAACACGTGATCAGTGAACGACCAGCCACGTGATCACTGCATTCGCAGTCAGGCGGTCAGTTCCTGATCAGCCACCTGATCAGTGCATGCACAGTCCCCTGATCAGCGCCTGTCAGTCACTGATCACTGCCTGATAAACACGTGATCAGTGCCCGAACAGCCACGTCATCAGTGCATGCGCAGTCACGTGATCAGTGCATGATAGCCACGTGATCAGTACGTGCACAGTCCCATGATCAGCGCCTGTCAGTCACTGATCATTGCCTGATAAACACGTGATCAGTGCATGATGAGCCATGTGATCAGTGCCCGATCAGCCACGTCATCAGTGCATGCGCAGTCACGTCATCAGTGCATGATAGCCACGTGATCAGTGCATGCTCAGTCACGTGATCTGGACTTGATCAGCCACGTGATCAGTGCCTGCAGAGTCACGTGATCAGGGCCTGCTGAGCTGCGTGATTCCTGCCGGCTCATCTGCATGACAATTGCCAGCTGAGCTGCGTGATTCCTGTCGGCTCATCTGCTTGACAATTGCCAGCTGAGCTGCGTGATTCCTGCCTGGTCACGTGCTTGATTATTGCCAGTTGAGCAGCATGATTCGTCACTGCTGAGCTCCATGCTTATTGCCTGCTGATTGCGTGGTTCGTGTCTGCTCAGCTCTTTGAGTATTGCCTCCTGAGGTCCCTGTTCGGTCGCCACCTGCCGGGGACCAGCCCCAACTGATCCAGGGTATTCGAAGGAGAGATGGCCTAGGCGACTATTTATATGCTAATCAGAGATGTCAAGAATAAGAGTATGAGGAGAGCTCAGTAGGAAAATTCGGTGGAGAAAAGAGACTGAGTAGCTTGGTTTACGCGGAAGACCAATCAAACTTCAAGACAGGAAGTTTGCACCACTTACGTAGGCCGCAGGCGCCCTCTCAAATAGCGAAAGGTGCCTCACCCTAGACACCTTCTCGAGTGGGTCTTAGCAGCCCAGGCAAAATTAGTAAGCGTGGTGGGTTCCGCGCTCCATATGGAGACTCAGCTGGAAGTTAAAGGGTAGAATGACAAGGAACTTTATGAATTGGAGCTGTAAGTTAACTCTTTGACAGAGAGAGCGAGATGGTGGTGGGGGACAGCCCCCAGTGAAATCAGAGGTGAGAGCACAAAGCAATACCGTAGGCAGACTCCGGTTTTTTTGGGGGGGAGATGCTCGAGAATATCCGGGTGGACTCCTGAGGCTCGATCCCGCATTTGCGTATGCCGAGCCTGCTTCCTCATGACCTTTGTCCAGAGTGGAATGCCTCCCCGGCTCCCGGCACATGATCAGTGCATGCTCAGTCACGATATCAGTGCCTGCTCAGCCACGTGATCACTGACGGCACAGTCACGTGATCAGCGCCTCTCAGTCACGTGATCACCGTATGATAAACACGTGATCAGTGAACGACCAGCCACGTGATCACTGCATGCACGGTCAGGTGGTCAGTTCCTGATCAGCCACCTGATCAGTGCGTGCACAGTCCCCTGATCAGTGCCTGTCAGTCACTGATCACTGCCTGATCACGTGATCAGTGCCCGAACAGTCCCATGATCAGTGTGCATCCACGTGATCAGTCACGTGATCAGTGCATGATAGCCACGTGATCAGTGCATCAGCCACGTCATCAGTGCATGCGCAGTCACGTGATCAGTGCATGATAGCCACGTGATCAGTGCGTGCACAGTCCCATGATCAGCGCCTGTCAGTCACTGATCATTGCCTGATAAACACGTGATCAGTGCATGATGAGCCATGTGATCAGTGCCCGATCAGCCACGTCATTAGTGCATGCGCAGTCACGTCATCAGTGCATGATAGCCACGTGATCAGTGCATGCTCAGTCACGTGATCTGGACTTGATCAGCCACGTGATCAGTGCCTGCAGAGTCACGTGATCAGGGCCTGCTGAGCTGCGTGATTCCTGCCGGCTCATCTGCATGACAATTGCCAGCTGAGCTGCGTGATTCCTGTCGGCTCATCTGCTTGACAATTGCCAGCTGAGCTGCGTGATTCCTGCCTGGTCACGTGCTTGATTATTGCCAGTTGAGCAGCATGATTCGTCACTGCTGAGCTCCATGCTTATTGCCTGCTGATTGCGTGGTTCGGGTCTGCTCAGCTCTTTGAGTATCGCCTCCTGAGGTCCCTGTTCGGTCGCCACCTGCCCGGGACCAGCCCCAACTGATCCAGGGTATTCGAAGGAGAGATGGCCTAGGCGACTATTTATATGCTAATCAGAGATGTCAAGAATAATAGTATGAGGAGAGCTCAGTAGGAAAATTCGGTGGAGAAAAGAAACTGAGTAGCTTGGTTTACGCGGAAGACCAATCAAACCTCAAGACAGGAAGTTTGCACCACTTACGTAGGCCGCAGGCGCCCTCTCGAATAGCGAAAGGTGCCTCACCCTAGACACCTTCTCGAATGGGTCTTAGCAGCCCAGGCATAATTAGGAAGCGTGGTGGGTTCCGCGCTCCAGATGGAGACTCAGCTGGAAGTTAAAGGGAAGAATGACAAGGAACTTTATGAATTGGAGCTGTAAGTTAACTCTTTGACAGAGAGAGCGAGATGGTGGTTGGGGACAGCCCCCAGTGAAATCAGAGGTGAGAGCACAAAGCAATACAGTAGGCAGACTCCGGTTTTTTTTGGGGGGGGAGATGCTGGAGAACATCCGGGTGGACTCCTGAGGCTCGATCCCGCATTTGTGTATGCCGAGCCTCCTTCCTCATGACCTTTGTCCAGAGTGGAATGCCTCCCCGGCTCCCGGCACATGAGCAGTGCATGCTCAGTCACGATATCAGTGCCTGCTCAGCCACGTGATCACTGACGGCACAGTCACGTGATCAGCGCCTCTCAGTCACGTGATCACCGTATGATAAACTCGTGATCAGTGAACGACCAGCCACGTGATCACTGCATGCGCGGTCAGGTGGTCAGTTCCTGATCAGCCACCTGATCAGTGCGTGCACAGTCCCCTGATCAGCGCCTGTCAGTCACTGATCACTGCCTGATAAACACGTGATCAGTGCCCGAACAGCCACGTCATCAGTGCATGCGCAGTCACGTGATCAGTGCATGATAGCCACGTGATCAGTGCGTGCACAGTCCCATGATCAGCGCCTGTCAGTCACTGATCATTGCCTGATAAACACGTGATCAGTGCATGATGAGCCATGTGATCAGTGCCCGATCAGCCACGTCATCAGTGCATGCGCAGTCACGTGATCAGTGCATGATAGCCACGAGATCAGTGCATGCTCAGTCACGTGATCTGGAATTGATGCAGCCACGTGATCAGTGCCTGCAGAGTCAGCCACGTGAGCAGTGCCTGCAGAGTCACGTGATCAGGGCCTGCTGAGCTGCGTGATTCCTGCCGGCTCATCTGCATGACAATTGCCAGCTGAGCTGCGTGATTCCTGCCTGGTCACGTGCTTGATTATTGCCAGTTGAGCAGCATGATTCGTCACTGCTGAGCTCCATGCTTATTGCCTGCTGATTGCGTGGTTCGTGTCTGCTCAGCTCTTTGAGTATTGCCTCCTGAGGTCCCTGTTCGATCGCCACCTGCCGGGGACCAGCCCCAACTGATCCAGGGTATTCGAAGGAGAGATGGCCTAGGCGACTCTTTATATGCTAATCAGAGATGTCAAGAATAAGAGTATGAGGAGAGCTCAGTAGGAAAATTCGGTGGAGAAAAGAGACTGAGTAGCTTGGTTTACGCGGAAGACCAATCAAACTTCAAGACAAGAAGTTTGCACCACTTACGTAGGCCGCAGGCGCCCTCTCGAATAGCGAAAGGTGCCTCACCCTAGACACCTTCTGGAGTGGGTCTTAGCAGCCCAGGCATAATTAGTAAGTGTGGTGGGTTCCGCGCTCCAGATGGAGACTCAGCTTGAAGTTAAAGGGAAGAATGACAAGGAACTTTATGAATTGGAGCTGTAAGTTAACTCTTTGACAGAGAGAGCGAGATGGTGGTGGGGGACAGCCCCCAGTGAAATCAGAGGTGAGAGCACAAAGCAATACAGTAGGCAGACTCCGGTTTTTTTGGGGGGAGATGCTCGAGAACATCCGGGTGGACTCCTGAGGCTCGATCCCGCATTTGCGTATGCCGAGTCTCCTTCCTCATGACCTTTGTCCAGAGTGGAATGCCTCCCCGGCTCCCGGCACATGATCAGTGCATGCTCAGTCACGATATCAGTGCCTGCTCAGCCACGTGATCACTGACGGCACAGTCACGTGATCAGCGCCTCTCAGTCACGTGATCACCGTATGATAAACACGTGACCAGTGAACGACCAGCCACGTGATCACTGCATGCGCGGTCAGGTGGTCAGTTCCTGATCAGCCACCTGATCAGTGCGTGCACAGTTCCCTGATCAGCGCCTGTCAGTCACTGATCACTGCCTGATAAACACGTGATCAGTGCCCGAACAGCCACGTCATCAGTGCATGCCCAGTCACGTGATCAGTGCATGATAGCCACGTGATCAGTGCGTGCACAGTCCCATGATCAGCGCCTGTCAGTCACTGATCATTGCCTGATAAACACGTGATCAGTGCATGATTAGCCATGTGATCAGTGCCCGATCAGCCACGTCATTAGTGCATGCGCAGTCACGTCATCAGTGCATGATAGCCACGTGATCAGTGCATGCTCAGTCACGTGATCTGGACTTGATCAGCCACGTGATCAGTGCCTGCAGAGTCACGTGATCAGGGCCTGCTGAGCTGCGTGATTCCTGCCGGCTCATCTGCATGACAATTGCCAGCTGAGCTGCGTGATTCCTGTCGGCTCATCTGCTTGACAATTGCCAGCTGAGCTGCGTGATTCCTGCCTGGTCACGTGCTTGATTATTGCCAGTTGAGCAGCATGATTCGTCACTGCTGAGCTCCATGCTTATTGCCTGCTGATTGCGTGGTTCGGGTCTGCTCAGCTCTTTGAGTATTGCCTCCTGAGGTCCCTGTTCGGTCGCCACCTGCCCGGGACCAGCCCCAACTGATCCAGGGTATTCGAAGGAGAGATGGCCTAGGCGACTATTTATATGCTAATCAGAGATGTCAAGAATAATAGTATGAGGAGAGCTCAGTAGGAAAATTTGGTGGAGAAAAGAGACTGAGTAGCTTGGTTTACGCGGAAGACCAATCAAACTTCAAGACAAGAAGTTTGCACCACTTACGTAGGCCGCAGGTGCCCTCTCGAATAGCGAAAGGTGCCTCACCCTAGACACCTTCTCGAGTGGGTCTTAGCAGCCCAGGCATAATTAGGAAGCGTGGTGGGTTCCGCGCTCCAGATGGAGACTCAGCTGGAAGTTAAAGGGAAGAATGACAAGGAACTTTATGAATTGGAGCTGTAAGTTAACTCTTTGACAGAGAGAGCGAGATGGTGGTGGGGGACAGCCCCCAGTGAAATCAGAGGTGAGAGCACAAAGCAATACAGTAGGCAGACTCCGGTTTTTTTTTGGGGGGGGAGATGCTCGAGAACATCCGGGTGGACTCCTGAGGCTCGATCCCGCATTTGTGTATGCCGAGCCTCCTTCCTCATGACCTTTGTCCAGAGTGGAATGCCTCCCCGGCTCCCGGCACATGAGCAGTGCATGCTCAGTCACGATATCATGGCCTGCTCAGCCACGTGATCACTGACGGCACAGTCACGTGATCAGCGCCTCTCAGTCACGTGATCACCGTATGATAAACTCGTGATCAGTGAACGACCAGCCACGTGATCACTGCATGCGCGGTCAGGTGGTCAGTTCCTGATCAGCCACCTGATCTGTGCGTGCACAGTCCCCTGATCAGCGCCTGTCAGTCACTGATCACTGCCTGATAAACACGTGATCTGTGCCCGAACAGCCACGTCATCAGTGCATGCGCAGTCACGTGATCAGTGCATGATAGCCACGTGATCAGTGCGTGCACAGTCCCATGATCAGCGCCTGTCAGTCACTGATCATTGCCTGATAAACACGTGATCAGTGCATGATGAGCCATGTGATCAGTGCCCGATCAGCCACGTCTTCAGTGCATGCGCAGTCACGTCATCAGTGCATGATAGCCACGGGATCAGTGCATGCTCAGTCACGTGATCTGGAATTGATCAGCCACGTGATCAGTGCCTGCAGAGTCACGTGATCAGGGCCTGCTGAGCTGCGTGATTCCTGCCGGCTCATCTGCATGACAATTGCCAGCTGAGCTGCGTGATTCCTGCCTGGTCACGTGCTTGATTATTGCCAGTTGAGCAGCATGATTCGTCACTGCTGAGCTCCATGCTTATTGCCTGCTGATTGCGTGGTTCGTGTCTGCTCAGCTCTTTGAATATTGCCTCCTGAGGTCCCTGTTCGGTCGCCACCTGCCGGAGACCAGCCCCAACTGATCCAGGGTATTCGAAGGAGAGATGGCCTAGGCGACTCTTTATATGCTAATCAGAGATGTCAAGAATAAGAGTATGAGGAGAGCTCAGTAGGAAAATTCGGTGGAGAAAAGAGACTGAGTAGCTTGGTTTACGCGGAAGACCAATCAAACTTCAAGACAAGAAGTTTGCACCACTTACGTAGGCCGCAGGCGCCCTCTCGAATAGCGAAAGGTGCCTCACCCTAGACACCTTCTGGAGTGGGTCTTAGCAGCCCAGGCATAATTAGTAAGCGTGGTGTGTTCCGCGCTCCAGATGGAGACTCAGCTGGAAGTTAAAGGGAAGAATGACAAGGAACTTTATGAATTGGAGCTGTAAGTTAACTCTTTGACAGAGAGAGCGAGATGGTGGTGGGGGACAGCCCCCAGTGAAATCAGAGGTGAGAGCACAAAGCAATACAGTAGGCAGACTCTGGTTTTTTTGGGGGGAAATGCTCGAGAACATCCGGGTGGACTCCTGAGGCTCGATCCCGCATTTGCGTATGCCGAGTCTCCTTCCTCATGACCTTTGTCCAGAGTGGAATGCCTCCCCGGCTCCCGGCACATGATCAGTGCATGCTCAGTCACGATATCAGTGCCTGCTCAGCCACGTGATCACTGACGGCACAGTCACGTGATCAGCGCCTCTCAGTCACGTGATCACCGTATGATAAACACGTGACCAGTGAACGACCAGCCACGTGATCACTGCATGCGCGGTCAGGTGGTCAGTTCCTGATCAGCCACCTGATCAGTGCGTGCACAGTCCCCTGATCAGCGCCTGTCAGTCACTGATCACTGCCTGATAAACACGTGATCAGTGCCCGAACAGCCACGTCATCAGTGCATGCGCAGTCACGTGATCAGTGCATGATAGCCACGTGATCAGTGCGTGCACAGTCTCATGATCAGCGCCTGTCAGTCACTGATCATTGCCTGATAAACACGTGATCAGTGCATGATGAGCCATGTGATCAGTGCCTGATCAGCCACGTCATCAGTGCATGCGCAGTCACGTCATCAGTGCATGATAGCCACGTGATCAGTGCATGCTCAGTCACGTGATCTGGACTTGATCAGCCACGTGATCAGTGCCTGCAGAGTCACGTGATCAGGGCCTGCTGAGCTGCGTGATTCCTGCCGGCTCATCTGCATGACAATTGCCATCTGAGCTGCGTGATTCCTGTCGGCTCATCTGCTTGACAATTGCCAGCTGAGCTGCGTGACTCCTGCCTGGTCACGTGCTTGATTATTGCCAGTTGAGCAGCATGATTCGTCACTGCTGAGCTCCATGCTTATTGCCTGCTGATTGCGTGGTTCGTGTCTGCTCAGCTCTTTGAGTATTGCCTCCTGAGGTCCCTGTTCGGTTGCCACCTGCCGGGGACCAGCCCCAACTGATCCAGGGTATTCGAAGGAGAGATGGCCTAGGCGACTATTTATATGCTAATCAGAGATGTCAAGAATAATAGTATGAGGAGAGCTCAGTAGGAAAATTCGGTGGAGAAAAGAGACTGAGTAGCTTGGTTTACGCGGAAGACCAATCAAACTTCAAGACAGGAAGTTTGCACCACTTACGTAGGCCGCAGGCGCCCTCTCGAATTGCGAAAGGTGCCTCACCCTAGACACCTTCTCGAGTGGGTCTTAGCAGCCCAGGCATAATTAGTAAGCGTGGTGGGTTCCGCGCTCCAGATGGAGACTCAGCTGGAAGGTAAAGGGAAGAATGACAAGGAACTTTATGAATTGGAGCTGTAAGTTAACTCTTTGACAGAGAGAGCGAGATGGTGGTGGGGGACAGCCCCCAGTGAAATCAGAGGTGAGAGCACAAAGCAATACCGTAGGCAGACTCCGGTTTTTTTGGGGGGGAGACGCTCGAGAATATCCGGGTGGACTCCTGAGGCTCGATCCCGCATTTGCGTATGCCGAGCCTCCTTCCTCATGACCTTTGTCCAGAGTGGAATGCCTCCCCGGCTCCCGGCACATGATCAGTGCATGCTCAGTCACGATATCAGTGCCTGCTCAGCCACGTGATCACTGACGGCACAGTCACGTGATCAGCGCCTCTCAGTCACGTGATCACCGTATGATAAACCCGTGATCAGTGAACGACCAGCCACGTGATCACTGCATGCGCGGTCAGGTGGTCAGTTCCTGGTCAGCCACCTGATCAGTGCGTGCACAGTCCCCTGATCAGCGCCTGTCAGTCACTGATCACTGCCTGATAAACACGTGATCAGCGCCCGAACAGCCACGTCATCAGTTCATGCGCAGTCACGTGATCAGTGCATGATAGCCACGTGATCAGTGCGTGCACAGTCCCTTGATCAGCGCCTGTCAGTCACTGATCATTGCCTGATAAACACGTGATCAGTGCATGATGAGCCATGTGATCAGTGCCCGATCAGCCACGTCATCAGTGCATGATAGCCACGTGATCAGTGCATGCTCAGTCACGTGATCTGAACTTGATCAGCCAGGTGATCAGTGCCTGCAGAGTCACGTGATCAGGGCCTGCTGAGCTGCGTGATTCCTGCCGGCTCATCTGCATGACAATTGCCAGCTGAGCTGCGTGATTCCTGTCGGCTCATCTGCTTGACAATTGCCAGCTGAGCTGCGTGATTCCTGCCTGGTCACGTGCTTGATTATTGCCAATTGAGCAGCATGATTCGTCACTGCTGAGCTCCATGCTTATTGCCTGCTGATTGCGTGGTTCGTGTCTGTTCAGCTCTTTGAGTATTGCCTCCTGAGGACCCTGTTCGGTCGCCACCTGCCGCGGACCAGCCCCAACTGATCCAGGGTATTCGAAGGAGAGATGGCCTAGGCGAGTATTTATTTGCTAATCAGAGATGTCAAGAATAATAGTATGAGGAGAGCTCAGTAGGAAAATTCGGTGGAGAAAAGAGACTGAGTAGCTTGGATTACGCGGAAGACCAATCAAACTTCAAGACAAGAAGTTTGCACCTCTTACGTAGGCCGCATGCGCCCTCTCGAATAGCGAAAGGTGCCTCACCCTAGACACCTACTCGAGTGGGTCTTAGCAGCCCAGGCATAATTAGTAAGCGTGGTGGGTTCCGCGCTCCAGATGGAGACTCAGCTTGAAGTTAAAGGGAAGAATGACAAGGAACTTTATGAATTGGAGCTGTAAGTTAACTCTTTGACAGAGAGAGCGAGATGGTGGTGGGGGACAGCCCCCAGTGAAATCAGAGGTGAGAGCACAAAGCAATACAGTAGGCAGACTCCAGTTTTTTTTGGGGGGAGATGCTCGAGAAATCCGGGTGGACTCCTGAGGCTCGATCCCGCATTTGCGTATGCCGAGCCTGCTTCCTCATGACCTTTGTCCAGAGTGGAATGCCTCCCCGGCTCCCGGCACATGATCAGTGCATGCTCAGTCACGATATCAGTGCCTGCTCAGCCACGTGATCACTGACGGCACAGTCACGGGATCAGCGCCTCTTAGTCACGTGATCACCGTATGATAAACACGTGATCAGTGAACGACCAGCCACGTGATCACTGCATTCGCAGTCAGGTGGTCAGTTCCTGATCAGCCACCTGATCAGTGCATGCACAGTCCCCTGATCAGCGCCTGTCAGTCACTGATCACTGTGCACTGATCAAACACGTGATCAGTGCATGATGAGCCATGTGATCAGTGCCCGATCAGCCACGTCATCAGTGCATGCGCAGTCACGTCATCAGTGCATGATAGCCACGTGATCAGTGCATGCTCAGTCACATGATCTGGACTTGATCAGCCACGTGATCAGTGCCTGCAGAGTCACGTGATCAGGGCCTGCTGAGCTGCGTGATTCCTGCCAGCTCATCTGCATGACAATTGCCAGCTGAGCTGCGTGATTCCTGTCGGCTCATCTGCTTGACAATTGCCAGCTGAGCTGCTTGATTCCTGCCTGGTCACGTGCTTGATTATTGCCAGTTGAGCAGCATGATTCGTCACTGCTGAGCTCCATGCTTATTGCCTGCTGATTGCGTGGTTCGTGTCTGCTCAGCTCTTTGAGTATTGCCTCCTGAGGTCCCTGTTCGGTTGCCACCTGCCGGGGACCAGCCCCAACTGATCCAGGGTATTCGAAGGAGAGATGGCCTAGGCGACTATTTATATGCTAATCAGAGATGTCAAGAATAATAGTATGAGGAGAGCTCAGTAGGAAAATTCGGTGTAGAAAAGAGACTGAGTAGCTTGTTTTACGCGGAAGACCAATCAAACTTCAAGACAGGAAGTTTGCACCACTTACGTAGGCCGCAGGCGCCCTCTCGAATTGCGAAAGGTGCCTCACCCTAGACACCTTCTCGAGTGGGTCTTAGCAGCCCAGGCATAATTAGTAAGCGTGGTGGGTTCCACGATCCAGATGGAGACTCAGCTGGAAGTTAAAGGGAAGAATGACAAGGAACTTTATGAATTGGAGCTGTATGTTAACTCTTTGACAGAGAGAGCGAGATGGTGGTGGGGGACAGCCCCCAGTGAAATCAGAGGTGAGAGCACAAAGCAATACAGTAGGCAGACTCCGGTTTTTTTTGGGGGGGGGGAGAGGCTCGAGAACATCCGGGTGGACTCCTGAGGCTCGATCCCGCATTTGCGTATGCCGAGCCTCCTTCCTCATGACCTTTGTCCAGAGTGGAATGCCTCCCCGGCTCCCGGCACATGATCAGTGCATGCTCAGTCACGATATCAGTGCCTGCTCAGCCACGTGATCACTGACGGCACAGTCACGTGATCAGCGCCTCTCAGTCACGTGATCACCGTATGATAAACACGTGATCAGTGAACGACCAGCCACGTGATCACTGCATGCGCGGTCAGGTGGTCAGTTCCTGATCAGCCACCTGATCAGTGCGTGCACAGTCCCCTGATCAGCGCCTGTCAGTCACTGATCACTGCCTGATAAACACGTGATCAGTGCCCGAACAGCCACGTCATCAGTGCATGCGCAGTCACGTGATCAGTGCATGATAGCCACGTGATCAGTGCGTGCACAGTCCCATGATCAGCGCCTGTCAGTCACTGATCATTGCCTGATAAACAGGTGATCAGTGCATGAAGAGCCATGTGATCAGTGCCCGATCAGCCACGTCATCAGTGCATGATAGCCACGTGATCAGTGCATGCTCAGTCACGTGATCTGGACTTGATCAGCCACGTGATCAGTGCCTGCAGAGTCACGTGATCAGGGCCTGCTGAGCTGCGTGATTCCTGCCGGCTCATCTGCATGACAATTGCCAGCTGAGCTGCGTGATTCCTGTCGGCTCATCTGCTTGAAAATTGCCAGCTGAGCTGCGTGATTCCTGCCTGGTCACGTGCTTGATTATTGCCAGTTGAGCAGCATGATTCGTCACTGCTGAGCTCCATGCTTATTGCCTGCTGATTGCGTGGTTCGTGTCTGCTCAGCTCTTTGAGTATTGCCTCCTGAGGTCCCTGTTCGGTCGCCACCTGCCGGGGACCAGCCCCAACTGATCCAGGGTATTCGAAGGAGAGATGGCCTAGGCGACTATTTATATGCTAATCAGAGATGTCAAGAATAATAGTATGAGGAGAGCTCAGTAGGAAAATTCGGTGGAGAAAAGAGACTGAGTAGCTTGGTTTACGCGGAAGACCAATCAAACTTCAAGACAAGAAGTTTGCACCACTTACGTAGGCCGCAGGCGCCCTCTCGAATAGCGAAAGGTGCCTCACCCTAGACACCTTCTCGAGTGGGTCTTAGCAGCCCAGGCATAATTAGTAAGCGTGGTGGGTTCCGCGCTCCAGATGGAGACTCAGCTGGAAGTTAAAGGGAAGAATGACAAGGAACTTTATGAATTGGAGCTGTAAGTTAACTCTTTGACAGAGAGAGCGAGATGGTGGTGGGGGACAGCCCCCAGTGAAATCAGAGGTGAGAGCACAAAGCAATACAGTAGGCAGACTCCGGTTTTTTTGGGGGGAGATGCTCGAGAATATCCGGGTGGACTCCTGAGGCTCGATCCCGCATTTGCGTATGCCGAGCCTCCTTCCTCATGACCTTTGTCCAGAGTGGAATGCCTCCCCGGCTCCCGGCACATGATCAGTGCATGCTCAGTCACGATATCAGTGCCTGCTCAGCCACGTGATCACTGACGGCACAGTCACGTGATCAGCGCCTCTCAGTCACGTGATCACCGTATGATAAACACGTGATCAGTGAACGACCAGCCACGTGATCACTGCATGCGCGGTCAGGTGGTCAGTTCCTGATCAGCCACCTGATCAGTGCGTGCACAGTCCCCTGATCAGCGCCTGTCAGTCACTGATCACTGCCTGATAAACACGTGATCAGTGCCCGAACAGCCACGTCATCAGTGCATGCGCAGTCACGTGATCAGTGCATGATAGCCACGTGGTCAGTGCGTGCACAGTCCCATGATCAGCGCCTGTCAGTCACTGATCATTGCCTGATAAACACGTGATCAGTGCATGATGAGCCATGTGATCAGTGCCCGATCAGCCACGTCATCAGTGCATGATAGCCACGTGATCAGTGCATGCTCAGTCACGTGATCTGGACTTGATCAGCCACGTGATCAGTGCCTGCAGAGTCACGTGATCAGGGCCTGCTGAGCTGCGTGATTCCTGCCGGCTCATCTGCATGACAATTGCCAGCTGAGCTGCGTGATTCCTGTCGGCTCATCTGCTTGACAATTGCCAGCTGAGCTGCGTGATTCCTGCCTGGTCACGTGCTTGATTATTGCCAGTTGAGCAGCATGATTCGTCACTGCTGAGCTCCATGCTTATTGCCTGCTGATTGCGTGGTTCGTGTCTGCTCAGCTCTTTGAGTATTGCCTCCTGAGGTCCCTGTTCGGTCGCCACCTGCCGGGGACCAGCCCCAACTGATCCAGGGTATTCGAAGGAGAGATGGCCTAGGCGACTATTTATATGCTAATCAGAGATGTCAAGAATAATAGTATGAGGAGAGCTCAGTAGGAAAATTCGGTGGAGAAAAGAGACTGAGTAGCTTGGTTTACGCGGAAGACCAATCAAACTTCAAGACAAGAAGTTTGCACCACTTACGTAGGCCGCAGGCGCCCTCTCGAATAGCGAAAGGTGCCTCACCCTAGACACCTTCTCGAGTGGGTCTTAGCAGCCCAGGCATAATTAGTAAGCGTGGTGGGTTCCGCGCTCCAGATGGAGACTCAGCTGGAAGTTAAAGGGAAGAATGACAAGGAACTTTATGAATTGGAGCTGTAAGTTAACTCTTTGACAGAGAGAGCGAGATGGTGGTGGGGGACAGCCCCCAGTGAAATCAGAGGTGAGAGCACAAAGCAATACAGTAGGCAGACTCCGGTTTTTTGGGGGGAGATGCTCGAGAATATCCGGGTGGACTCCTGAGGCTCGATCCCGCATTTGCGTATGCCGAGCCTCCTTCCTCATGACCTTTGTCCAGAGTGGAATGCCTCCCCGGCTCCCGGCACATGATCAGTGCATGCTCAGTCACGATATCAGTGCCTGCTCAGCCACGTGATCACTGACGGCACAGTCACGTGATCAGCGCCTCTCAGTCACGTGATCACCGTATGATAAACACGTGATCAGTGAACGACCAGCCACGTGATCACTGCATGCGCGGTCAGGTGGTCAGTTCCTGATCAGCCACCTGATCAGTGCGTGCACAGTCCCCTGATCAGCGCCTGTCAGTCACTGATCACTGCCTGATAAACACGTGATCAGTGCCCGAACAGCCACGTCATCAGTGCATGCGCAGTCACGTGATCAGTGCATGATAGCCACGTGATCAGTGCGTGCACAGTCCCATGATCAGCGCCTGTCAGTCACTGATCATTGCCTGATAAACACGTGATCAGTGCATGATGAGCCATGTGATCAGTGCCCAGCCACGTCATCAGTGCATGCACACGTCATCAGTGCATGATAGCCACGTGATCAGTGCATGCTCAGTCACGTGATCTGGACTTGATCAGCCACGTGATCAGTGCCTGCAGAGTCACGTGATCAGGGCCTGCTGAGCTGCGTGATTCCTGCCGGCTCATCTGCATGACAATTGCCAGCTGAGCTGCGTGATTCCTGTCGGCTCATCTGCTTGACAATTGCCAGCTGAGCTGCGTGATTCCTGCCTGGTCACGTGCTTGATTATTGCCAGTTGAGCAGCATGATTCGTCACTGCTGAGCTCCATGCTTATTGCCTGCTGATTGCGTGGTTCGTGTCTGCTCAGCTCTTTGAGTATTGCCTCCTGAGGTCCCTGTTCGGTCGCCACCTGCCGGGGACCAGCCCCAACTGATCCAGGGTATTCGAAGGAGAGATGGCCTAGGCGACTATTTATATGCTAATCAGAGATGTCAAGAATAATAGTATGAGGAGAGCTCAGTAGGAAAATTCGGTGGAGAAAAGAGACTGAGTAGCTTGGTTTACGCGGAAGACCAATCAAACTTCAAGACAAGAAGTTTGCACCACTTACGTAGGCCGCAGGCGCCCTCTCGAATAGCGAAAGGTGCCTCACCCTAGACACCTTCTCGAGTGGGTCTTAGCAGCCCAGGCATAATTAGTAAGCGTGGTGGGTTCCGCGCTCCAGATGGAGACTCAGCTGGAAGTTAAAGGGAAGAATGACAAGGAACTTTATGAATTGGAGCTGTAAGTTAACTCTTTGACAGAGAGAGCGAGATGGTGGTGGGGGACAGCCCCCAGTGAAATCAGAGGTGAGAGCACAAAGCAATACAGTAGGCAGACTCCGGTTTTTTTGGGGGGAGATGCTCGAGAATATCCGGGTGGACTCCTGAGGCTCGATCCCGCATTTGCGTATGCCGAGCCTCCTTCCTCATGACCTTTGTCCAGAGTGGAATGCCTCCCCGGCTCCCGGCACATGATCAGTGCATGCTCAGTCACGATATCAGTGCCTGCTCAGCCACGTGATCACTGACGGCACAGTCACGTGATCAGCGCCTCTCAGTCACGTGATCACCGTATGATAAACACGTGATCAGTGAACGACCAGCCACGTGATCACTGCATGCGCAGTCAGGTGGTCAGTTCCTGATCAGCCACCTGATCAGTGCGTGCACAGTCCCCTGATCAGCGCCTGTCAGTCACTGATCACTGCCTGATAAACACGTGATCAGTGCCCGAACAGCCACGTCATCAGTGCATGCGCAGTCACGTGATCAGTGCATGATAGCCACGTGATCAGTGCGTGCACAGTCCCATGATCAGCGCCTGTCAGTCACTGATCATTGCCTGATAAACACGTGATCAGTGCATGATGAGCCATGTGATCAGTGCCCGATCAGCCACGTCATCAGTGCATGCGCAGTCACGTCATCAGTGCATGATAGCCACGTGATCAGTGCATGCTCAGTCACGTGATCTGGACTTGATCAGCCACGTGATCAGTGCCTGCAGAGTCACGTGATCAGGGCCTGCTGAGCTGCGTGATTCCTGCCGGCTCATCTGCATGACAATTGCCAGCTGAGCTGCGTGATTCCTGTCGGCTCATCTGCTTGACAATTGCCAGCTGAGCTGCGTGATTCCTGCCTGGTCACGTGCTTGATTATTGCCAGTTGAGCAGCATGATTCGTCACTGCTGAGCTCCATGCTTATTGCCTGCTGATTGCGTGGTTCGTGTCTGCTCAGCTCTTTGAGTATTGCCTCCTGAGGTCCCTGTTCGGTCGCCACCTGCCGGGGACCAGCCCCAACTGATCCAGGGTATTCGAAGGAGAGATGGCCTAGGCGACTATTTATATGCTAATCAGAGATGTCAAGAATAATAGTATGAGGAGAGCTCAGTAGGAAAATTCGGTGGAGAAAAGAGACTGAGTAGCTTGGTTTACGCGGAAGACCAATCAAACTTCAAGACAAGAAGTTTGCACCACTTACGTAGGCCGCAGGCGCCCTCTCGAATAGCGAAAGGTGCCTCACCCTAGACACCTTCTCGAGTGGGTCTTAGCAGCCCAGGCATAATTAGTAAGCGTGGTGGGTTCCGCGCTCCAGATGGAGACTCAGCTGGAAGTTAAAGGGAAGAATGACAAGGAACTTTATGAATTGGAGCTGTAAGTTAACTCTTTGACAGAGAGAGCGAGATGGTGGTGGGGGACAGCCCCCAGTGAAATCAGAGGTGAGAGCACAAAGCAATACAGTAGGCAGACTCCGGTTTTTTTGGGGGGAGATGCTCGAGAATATCCGGGTGGACTCCTGAGGCTCGATCCCGCATTTGCGTATGCCGAGCCTCCTTCCTCATGACCTTTGTCCAGAGTGGAATGCCTCCCCGGCTCCCGGCACATGATCAGTGCATGCTCAGTCACGATATCAGTGCCTGCTCAGCCACGTGATCACTGACGGCACAGTCACGTGATCAGCGCCTCTCAGTCACGTGATCACCGTATGATAAACACGTGATCAGTGAACGACCAGCCACGTGATCACTGCATGCGCGGTCAGGTGGTCAGTTCCTGATCAGCCACCTGATCAGTGCGTGCACAGTCCCCTGATCAGCGCCTGTCAGTCACTGATCACTGCCTGATAAACACGTGATCAGTGCCCGAACAGCCACGTCATCAGTGCATGCGCAGTCACGTGATCAGTGCATGATAGCCACGTGATCAGTGCGTGCACAGTCCCATGATCAGCGCCTGTCAGTCACTGATCATTGCCTGATAAACACGTGATCAGTGCATGATGAGCCATGTGATCAGTGCCCGATCAGCCACGTCATCAGTGCATGCGCAGTCACGTCATCAGTGCATGATAGCCACGTGATCAGTGCATGCTCAGTCACGTGATCTGGACTTGATCAGCCACGTGATCAGTGCCTGCAGAGTCACGTGATCAGGGCCTGCTGAGCTGCGTGATTCCTGCCGGCTCATCTGCATGACAATTGCCAGCTGAGCTGCGTGATTCCTGTCGGCTCATCTGCTTGACAATTGCCAGCTGAGCTGCGTGATTCCTGCCTGGTCACGTGCTTGATTATTGCCAGTTGAGCAGCATGATTCGTCACTGCTGAGCTCCATGCTTATTGCCTGCTGATTGCGTGGTTCGTGTCTGCTCAGCTCTTTGAGTATTGCCTCCTGAGGTCCCTGTTCGGTCGCCACCTGCCGGGGACCAGCCCCAACTGATCCAGGGTATTCGAAGGAGAGATGGCCTAGGCGACTATTTATATGCTAATCAGAGATGTCAAGAATAATAGTATGAGGAGAGCTCAGTAGGAAAATTCGGTGGAGAAAAGAGACTGAGTAGCTTGGTTTACGCGGAAGACCAATCAAACTTCAAGACAAGAAGTTTGCACCACTTACGTAGGCCGCAGGCGCCCTCTCGAATAGCGAAAGGTGCCTCACCCTAGACACCTTCTCGAGTGGGTCTTAGCAGCCCAGGCATAATTAGTAAGCGTGGTGGGTTCCGCGCTCCAGATGGAGACTCAGCTGGAAGTTAAAGGGAAGAATGACAAGGAACTTTATGAATTGGAGCTGTAAGTTAACTCTTTGACAGAGAGAGCGAGATGGTGGTGGGGGACAGCCCCCAGTGAAATCAGAGGTGAGAGCACAAAGCAATACAGTAGGCAGACTCCGGTTTTTTTGGGGGAGATGCTCGAGAATATCCGGGTGGACTCCTGAGGCTCGATCCCGCATTTGCGTATGCCGAGCCTCCTTCCTCATGACCTTTGTCCAGAGTGGAATGCCTCCCCGGCTCCCGGCACATGATCAGTGCATGCTCAGTCACGATATCAGTGCCTGCTCAGCCACGTGATCACTGACGGCACAGTCACGTGATCAGCGCCTCTCAGTCACGTGATCACCGTATGATAAACACGTGATCAGTGAACGACCAGCCACGTGATCACTGCATGCGCAGTCAGGTGGTCAGTTCCTGATCAGCCACCTGATCAGTGCGTGCACAGTCCCCTGATCAGCGCCTGTCAGTCACTGATCACTGCCTGATAAACACGTGATCAGTGCCCGAACAGCCACGTCATCAGTGCATGCGCAGTCACGTGATCAGTGCATGATAGCCACGTGATCAGTGCGTGCACAGTCCCATGATCAGCGCCTGTCAGTCACTGATCATTGCCTGATAAACACGTGATCAGTGCATGATGAGCCATGTGATCAGTGCCCGATCAGCCACGTCATCAGTGCATGCGCAGTCACGTCATCAGTGCATGATAGCCACGTGATCAGTGCATGCTCAGTCACGTGATCTGGACTTGATCAGCCACGTGATCAGTGCCTGCAGAGTCACGTGATCAGGGCCTGCTGAGCTGCGTGATTCCTGCCGGCTCATCTGCATGACAATTGCCATCTGAGCTGCGTGATTCCTGTCGGCTCATCTGCTTGACAATTGCCAGCTGAGCTGCGTGATTCCTGCCTGGTCACGTGCTTGATTATTGCCAGTTGAGCAGCATGATTCGTCACTGCTGAGCTCCATGCTTATTGCCTGCTGATTGCGTGGTTCGTGTCTGCTCAGCTCTTTGAGTATTGCCTCCTGAGGTCCCTGTTCGGTCGCCACCTGCCGGGGACCAGCCCCAACTGATCCAGGGTATTCGAAGGAGAGATGGCCTAGGCGACTATTTATATGCTAATCAGAGATGTCAAGAATAATAGTATGAGGAGAGCTCAGTAGGAAAATTCGGTGGAGAAAAGAGACTGAGTAGCTTGGTTTACGCGGAAGACCAATCAAACTTCAAGACAAGAAGTTTGCACCACTTACGTAGGCCGCAGGCGCCCTCTCGAATAGCGAAAGGTGCCTCACCCTAGACACCTTCTCGAGTGGGTCTTAGCAGCCCAGGCATAATTAGTAAGCGTGGTGGGTTCCGCGCTCCAGATGGAGACTCAGCTGGAAGTTAAAGGGAAGAATGACAAGGAACTTTATGAATTGGAGCTGTAAGTTAACTCTTTGACAGAGAGAGCGAGATGGTGGTGGGGGACAGCCCCCAGTGAAATCAGAGGTGAGAGCACAAAGCAATACAGTAGGCAGACTCCGGTTTTTTTGGGGGAGATGCTCGAGAATATCCGGGTGGACTCCTGAGGCTCGATCCCGCATTTGCGTATGCCGAGCCTCCTTCCTCATGACCTTTGTCCAGAGTGGAATGCCTCCCCGGCTCCCGGCACATGATCAGTGCATGCTCAGTCACGATATCAGTGCCTGCTCAGCCACGTGATCACTGACGGCACAGTCACGTGATCAGCGCCTCTCAGTCACGTGATCACCGTATGATAAACACGTGATCAGTGAACGACCAGCCACGTGATCACTGCATGCGCAGTCAGGTGGTCAGTTCCTGATCAGCCACCTGATCAGTGCGTGCACAGTCCCCTGATCAGCGCCTGTCAGTCACTGATCACTGCCTGATAAACACGTGATCAGTGCCCGAACAGCCACGTCATCAGTGCATGCGCAGTCACGTGATCAGTGCATGATAGCCACGTGATCAGTGCGTGCACAGTCCCATGATCAGCGCCTGTCAGTCACTGATCATTGCCTGATAAACACGTGATCAGTGCATGATGAGCCATGTGATCAGTGCCCGATCAGCCACGTCATCAGTGCATGCGCAGTCACGTCATCAGTGCATGATAGCCACGTGATCAGTGCATGCTCAGTCACGTGATCTGGACTTGATCAGCCACGTGATCAGTGCCTGCAGAGTCACGTGATCAGGGCCTGCTGAGCTGCGTGATTCCTGCCGGCTCATCTGCATGACAATTGCCAGCTGAGCTGCGTGATTCCTGTCGGCTCATCTGCTTGACAATTGCCAGCTGAGCTGCGTGATTCCTGCCTGGTCACGTGCTTGATTATTGCCAGTTGAGCAGCATGATTCGTCACTGCTGAGCTCCATGCTTATTGCCTGCTGATTGCGTGGTTCGTGTCTGCTCAGCTCTTTGAGTATTGCCTCCTGAGGTCCCTGTTCGGTCGCCACCTGCCGGGGACCAGCCCCAACTGATCCAGGGTATTCGAAGGAGAGATGGCCTAGGCGACTATTTATATGCTAATCAGAGATGTCAAGAATAATAGTATGAGGAGAGCTCAGTAGGAAAATTCGGTGGAGAAAAGAGACTGAGTAGCTTGGTTTACGCGGAAGACCAATCAAACTTCAAGACAAGAAGTTTGCACCACTTACGTAGGCCGCAGGCGCCCTCTCGAATAGCGAAAGGTGCCTCACCCTAGACACCTTCTCGAGTGGGTCTTAGCAGCCCAGGCATAATTAGTAAGCGTGGTGGGTTCCGCGCTCCAGATGGAGACTCAGCTGGAAGTTAAAGGGAAGAATGACAAGGAACTTTATGAATTGGAGCTGTAAGTTAACTCTTTGACAGAGAGAGCGAGATGGTGGTGGGGGACAGCCCCCAGTGAAATCAGAGGTGAGAGCACAAAGCAATACAGTAGGCAGACTCCGGTTTTTTGGGGGGAGATGCTCGAGAATATCCGGGTGGACTCCTGAGGCTCGATCCCGCATTTGCGTATGCCGAGCCTCCTTCCTCATGACCTTTGTCCAGAGTGGAATGCCTCCCCGGCTCCCGGCACATGATCAGTGCATGCTCAGTCACGATATCAGTGCCTGCTCAGCCACGTGATCACTGACGGCACAGTCACGTGATCAGCGCCTCTCAGTCACGTGATCACCGTATGATAAACACGTGATCAGTGAACGACCAGCCACGTGATCACTGCATGCGCGGTCAGGTGGTCAGTTCCTGATCAGCCACCTGATCAGTGCGTGCACAGTCCCCTGATCAGCGCCTGTCAGTCACTGATCACTGCCTGATAAACACGTGATCAGTGCCCGAACAGCCACGTCATCAGTGCATGCGCAGTCACGTGATCAGTGCATGATAGCCACGTGATCAGTGCGTGCACAGTCCCATGATCAGCGCCTGTCAGTCACTGATCATTGCCTGATAAACACGTGATCAGTGCATGATGAGCCATGTGATCAGTGCCCGATCAGCCACGTCATCAGTGCATGCGCAGTCACGTCATCAGTGCATGATAGCCACGTGATCAGTGCATGCTCAGTCACGTGATCTGGACTTGATCAGCCACGTGATCAGTGCCTGCAGAGTCACGTGATCAGGGCCTGCTGAGCTGCGTGATTCCTGCCGGCTCATCTGCATGACAATTGCCAGCTGAGCTGCGTGATTCCTGTCGGCTCATCTGCTTGACAATTGCCAGCTGAGCTGCGTGATTCCTGCCTGGTCACGTGCTTGATTATTGCCAGTTGAGCAGCATGATTCGTCACTGCTGAGCTCCATGCTTATTGCCTGCTGATTGCGTGGTTCGTGTCTGCTCAGCTCTTTGAGTATTGCCTCCTGAGGTCCCTGTTCGGTCGCCACCTGCCGGGGACCAGCCCCAACTGATCCAGGGTATTCGAAGGAGAGATGGCCTAGGCGACTATTTATATGCTAATCAGAGATGTCAAGAATAATAGTATGAGGAGAGCTCAGTAGGAAAATTCGGTGGAGAAAAGAGACTGAGTAGCTTGGTTTACGCGGAAGACCAATCAAACTTCAAGACAAGAAGTTTGCACCACTTACGTAGGCCGCAGGCGCCCTCTCGAATAGCGAAAGGTGCCTCACCCTAGACACCTTCTCGAGTGGGTCTTAGCAGCCCAGGCATAATTAGTAAGCGTGGTGGGTTCCGCGCTCCAGATGGAGACTCAGCTGGAAGTTAAAGGGAAGAATGACAAGGAACTTTATGAATTGGAGCTGTAAGTTAACTCTTTGACAGAGAGAGCGAGATGGTGGTGGGGGACAGCCCCCAGTGAAATCAGAGGTGAGAGCACAAAGCAATACAGTAGGCAGACTCTGGTTTTTTGGGGGGAGATGCTCGAGAATATCCGGGTGGACTCCTGAGGCTCGATCCCGCATTTGCGTATGCCGAGCCTCCTTCCTCATGACCTTTGTCCAGAGTGGAATGCCTCCCCGGCTCCCGGCACATGATCAGTGCATGCTCAGTCACGATATCAGTGCCTGCTCAGCCACGTGATCACTGACGGCACAGTCACGTGATCAGCGCCTCTCAGTCACGTGATCACCGTATGATAAACACGTGATCAGTGAACGACCAGCCACGTGATCACTGCATGCGCGGTCAGGTGGTCAGTTCCTGATCAGCCACCTGATCAGTGCGTGCACAGTCCCCTGATCAGCGCCTGTCAGTCACTGATCACTGCCTGATAAACACGTGATCAGTGCCCGAACAGCCACGTCATCAGTGCATGCGCAGTCACGTGATCAGTGCATGATAGCCACGTGATCAGTGCGTGCACAGTCCCATGATCAGCGCCTGTCAGTCACTGATCATTGCCTGATAAACACGTGATCAGTGCATGATGAGCCATGGGATCAGTGCCCGATCAGCCACGTCATCAGTGCATGATAGCCACGTGATCAGTGCATGCTCAGTCACGTGATCTGGACTTGATCAGCCACGTGATCAGTGCCTGCAGAGTCACGTGATCAGGGCCTGCTGAGCTGCGTGATTCCTGCCGGCTCATCTGCATGACAATTGCCATCTGAGCTGCGTGATTCCTGTCGGCTCATCTGCTTGACAATTGCCAGCTGAGCTGCGTGATTCCTGCCTGGTCACGTGCTTGATTATTGCCAGTTGAGCAGCATGATTCGTCACTGCTGAGCTCCATGCTTATTGCCTGCTGATTGCGTGGTTCGTGTCTGCTCAGCTCTTTGAGTATTGCCTCCTGAGGTCCCTGTTCGGTCGCCACCTGCCGGGGACCAGCCCCAACTGATCCAGGGTATTCGAAGGAGAGATGGCCTAGGCGACTATTTATATGCTAATCAGAGATGTCAAGAATAATAGTATGAGGAGAGCTCAGTAGGAAAATTCGGTGGAGAAAAGAGACTGAGTAGCTTGGTTTACGCGGAAGACCAATCAAACTTCAAGACAAGAAGTTTGCACCACTTACGTAGGCCGCAGGCGCCCTCTCGAATAGCGAAAGGTGCCTCACCCTAGACACCTTCTCGAGTGGGTCTTAGCAGCCCAGGCATAATTAGTAAGCGTGGTGGGTTCCGCGCTCCAGATGGAGACTCAGCTGGAAGTTAAAGGGAAGAATGACAAGGAACTTTATGAATTGGAGCTGTAAGTTAACTCTTTGACAGAGAGAGCGAGATGGTGGTGGGGGACAGCCCCCAGTGAAATCAGAGGTGAGAGCACAAAGCAATACAGTAGGCAGACTCCGGTTTTTTTGGGGGAGATGCTCGAGAATATCCGGGTGGACTCCTGAGGCTCGATCCCGCATTTGCGTATGCCGAGCCTCCTTCCTCATGACCTTTGTCCAGAGTGGAATGCCTCCCCGGCTCCCGGCACATGATCAGTGCATGCTCAGTCACGATATCAGTGCCTGCTCAGCCACGTGATCACTGACGGCACAGTCACGTGATCAGCGCCTCTCAGTCACGTGATCACCGTATGATAAACACGTGATCAGTGAACGACCAGCCACGTGATCACTGCATGCGCGGTCAGGTGGTCAGTTCCTGATCAGCCACCTGATCAGTGCGTGCACAGTCCCCTGATCAGCGCCTGTCAGTCACTGATCACTGCCTGATAAACACGTGATCAGTGCCCGAACAGCCACGTCATCAGTGCATGCGCAGTCACGTGATCAGTGCATGATAGCCACGTGATCAGTGCGTGCACAGTCCCATGATCAGCGCCTGTCAGTCACTGATCATTGCCTGATAAACACGTGATCAGTGCATGATGAGCCATGTGATCAGTGCCCGATCAGCCACGTCATCAGTGCATGCGCAGTCACGTCATCAGTGCATGATAGCCACGTGATCAGTGCATGCTCAGTCACGTGATCTGGACTTGATCAGCCACGTGATCAGTGCCTGCAGAGTCACGTGATCAGGGCCTGCTGAGCTGCGTGATTCCTGTCGGCTCATCTGCTTGACAATTGCCAGCTGAGCTGCGTGATTCCTGCCTGGTCACGTGCTTGATTATTGCCAGTTGAGCAGCATGATTCGTCACTGCTGAGCTCCATGCTTATTGCCTGCTGATTGCGTGGTTCGTGTCTGCTCAGCTCTTTGAGTATTGCCTCCTGAGGTCCCTGTTCGGTCGCCACCTGCCGGGGACCAGCCCCAACTGATCCAGGGTATTCGAAGGAGAGATGGCCTAGGCGACTATTTATATGCTAATCAGAGATGTCAAGAATAATAGTATGAGGAGAGCTCAGTAGGAAAATTCGGTGGAGAAAAGAGACTGAGTAGCTTGGTTTACGCGGAAGACCAATCAAACTTCAAGACAAGAAGTTTGCACCACTTACGTAGGCCGCAGGCGCCCTCTCGAATAGCGAAAGGTGCCTCACCCTAGACACCTTCTCGAGTGGGTCTTAGCAGCCCAGGCATAATTAGTAAGCGTGGTGGGTTCCGCGCTCCAGATGGAGACTCAGCTGGAAGTTAAAGGGAAGAATGACAAGGAACTTTATGAATTGGAGCTGTAAGTTAACTCTTTGACAGAGAGAGCGAGATGGTGGTGGGGGACAGCCCCCAGTGAAATCAGAGGTGAGAGCACAAAGCAATACAGTAGGCAGACTCCGGTTTTTTGGGGGGAGATGCTCGAGAATATCCGGGTGGACTCCTGAGGCTCGATCCCGCATTTGCGTATGCCGAGCCTCCTTCCTCATGACCTTTGTCCAGAGTGGAATGCCTCCCCGGCTCCCGGCACATGATCAGTGCATGCTCAGTCACGATATCAGTGCCTGCTCAGCCACGTGATCACTGACGGCACAGTCACGTGATCAGCGCCTCTCAGTCACGTGATCACCGTATGATAAACACGTGATCAGTGAACGACCAGCCACGTGATCACTGCATGCGCGGTCAGGTGGTCAGTTCCTGATCAGCCACCTGATCAGTGCGTGCACAGTCCCCTGATCAGCGCCTGTCAGTCACTGATCACTGCCTGATAAACACGTGATCAGTGCCCGAACAGCCACGTCATCAGTGCATGCGCAGTCACGTGATCAGTGCATGATAGCCACGTGATCAGTGCGTGCACAGTCCCATGATCAGCGCCTGTCAGTCACTGATCATTGCCTGATAAACACGTGATCAGTGCATGATGAGCCATGTGATCAGTGCCCGATCAGCCACGTCATCAGTGCATGATAGCCACGTGATCAGTGCATGCTCAGTCACGTGATCTGGACTTGATCAGCCACGTGATCAGTGCCTGCAGAGTCACGTGATCAGGGCCTGCTGAGCTGCGTGATTCCTGCCGGCTCATCTGCATGACAATTGCCATCTGAGCTGCGTGATTCCTGTCGGCTCATCTGCTTGACAATTGCCAGCTGAGCTGCGTGATTCCTGCCTGGTCACGTGCTTGATTATTGCCAGTTGAGCAGCATGATTCGTCACTGCTGAGCTCCATGCTTATTGCCTGCTGATTGCGTGGTTCGTGTCTGCTCAGCTCTTTGAGTATTGCCTCCTGAGGTCCCTGTTCGGTCGCCACCTGCCGGGGACCAGCCCCAACTGATCCAGGGTATTCGAAGGAGAGATGGCCTAGGCGACTATTTATATGCTAATCAGAGATGTCAAGAATAATAGTATGAGGAGAGCTCAGTAGGAAAATTCGGTGGAGAAAAGAGACTGAGTAGCTTGGTTTACGCGGAAGACCAATCAAACTTCAAGACAAGAAGTTTGCACCACTTACGTAGGCCGCAGGCGCCCTCTCGAATAGCGAAAGGTGCCTCACCCTAGACACCTTCTCGAGTGGGTCTTAGCAGCCCAGGCATAATTAGTAAGCGTGGTGGGTTCCGCGCTCCAGATGGAGACTCAGCTGGAAGTTAAAGGGAAGAATGACAAGGAACTTTATGAATTGGAGCTGTAAGTTAACTCTTTGACAGAGAGAGCGAGATGGTGGTGGGGGACAGCCCCCAGTGAAATCAGAGGTGAGAGCACAAAGCAATACAGTAGGCAGACTCCGGTTTTTTTGGGGGAGATGCTCGAGAATATCCGGGTGGACTCCTGAGGCTCGATCCCGCATTTGCGTATGCCGAGCCTCCTTCCTCATGACCTTTGTCCAGAGTGGAATGCCTCCCCGGCTCCCGGCACATGATCAGTGCATGCTCAGTCACGATATCAGTGCCTGCTCAGCCACGTGATCACTGACGGCACAGTCACGTGATCAGCGCCTCTCAGTCACGTGATCACCGTATGATAAACACGTGATCAGTGAACGACCAGCCACGTGATCACTGCATGCGCGGTCAGGTGGTCAGTTCCTGATCAGCCACCTGATCAGTGCGTGCACAGTCCCCTGATCAGCGCCTGTCAGTCACTGATCACTGCCTGATAAACACGTGATCAGTGCCCGAACAGCCACGTCATCAGTGCATGCGCAGTCACGTGATCAGTGCATGATAGCCACGTGATCAGTGCGTGCACAGTCCCATGATCAGCGCCTGTCAGTCACTGATCATTGCCTGATAAACACGTGATCAGTGCATGATGAGCCATGTGATCAGTGCCCGATCAGCCACGTCATCAGTGCATGCGCAGTCACGTCATCAGTGCATGATAGCCACGTGATCAGTGCATGCTCAGTCACGTGATCTGGACTTGATCAGCCACGTGATCAGTGCCTGCAGAGTCACGTGCATCAGGGCCTGCCGAGCTGCGCGATGATTCCTGTCGGCTCATCTGCTTGACAATTGCCAGCTGAGCTGCGTGATTCCTGCCTGGTCACGTGCTTGATTATTGCCAGTTGAGCAGCATGATTCGTCACTGCTGAGCTCCATGCTTATTGCCTGCTGATTGCGTGGTTCGTGTCTGCTCAGCTCTTTGAGTATTGCCTCCTGAGGTCCCTGTTCGGTCGCCACCTGCCGGGGACCAGCCCCAACTGATCCAGGGTATTCGAAGGAGAGATGGCCTAGGCGACTATTTATATGCTAATCAGAGATGTCAAGAATAATAGTATGAGGAGAGCTCAGTAGGAAAATTCGGTGGAGAAAAGAGACTGAGTAGCTTGGTTTACGCGGAAGACCAATCAAACTTCAAGACAAGAAGTTTGCACCACTTACGTAGGCCGCAGGCGCCCTCTCGAATAGCGAAAGGTGCCTCACCCTAGACACCTTCTCGAGTGGGTCTTAGCAGCCCAGGCATAATTAGTAAGCGTGGTGGGTTCCGCGCTCCAGATGGAGACTCAGCTGGAAGTTAAAGGGAAGAATGACAAGGAACTTTATGAATTGGAGCTGTAAGTTAACTCTTTGACAGAGAGAGCGAGATGGTGGTGGGGGACAGCCCCCAGTGAAATCAGAGGTGAGAGCACAAAGCAATACAGTAGGCAGACTCCGGTTTTTTGGGGGAGATGCTCGAGAATATCCGGGTGGACTCCTGAGGCTCGATCCCGCATTTGCGTATGCCGAGCCTCCTTCCTCATGACCTTTGTCCAGAGTGGAATGCCTCCCCGGCTCCCGGCACATGATCAGTGCATGCTCAGTCACGATATCAGTGCCTGCTCAGCCACGTGATCACTGACGGCACAGTCACGTGATCAGCGCCTCTCAGTCACGTGATCACCGTATGATAAACACGTGATCAGTGAACGACCAGCCACGTGATCACTGCATGCGCGGTCAGGTGGTCAGTTCCTGATCAGCCACCTGATCAGTGCGTGCACAGTCCCCTGATCAGCGCCTGTCAGTCACTGATCACTGCCTGATAAACACGTGATCAGTGCCCGAACAGCCACGTCATCAGTGCATGCGCAGTCACGTGATCAGTGCATGATAGCCACGTGATCAGTGCGTGCACAGTCCCATGATCAGCGCCTGTCAGTCACTGATCATTGCCTGATAAACACGTGATCAGTGCATGATGAGCCATGTGATCAGTGCCCGATCAGCCACGTCATCAGTGCATGATAGCCACGTGATCAGTGCATGCTCAGTCACGTGATCTGGACTTGATCAGCCACGTGATCAGTGCCTGCAGAGTCACGTGATCAGGGCCTGCTGAGCTGCGTGATTCCTGCCGGCTCATCTGCATGACAATTGCCATCTGAGCTGCGTGATTCCTGTCGGCTCATCTGCTTGACAATTGCCAGCTGAGCTGCGTGATTCCTGCCTGGTCACGTGCTTGATTATTGCCAGTTGAGCAGCATGATTCGTCACTGCTGAGCTCCATGCTTATTGCCTGCTGATTGCGTGGTTCGTGTCTGCTCAGCTCTTTGAGTATTGCCTCCTGAGGTCCCTGTTCGGTCGCCACCTGCCGGGGACCAGCCCCAACTGATCCAGGGTATTCGAAGGAGAGATGGCCTAGGCGACTATTTATATGCTAATCAGAGATGTCAAGAATAATAGTATGAGGAGAGCTCAGTAGGAAAATTCGGTGGAGAAAAGAGACTGAGTAGCTTGGTTTACGCGGAAGACCAATCAAACTTCAAGACAAGAAGTTTGCACCACTTACGTAGGCCGCAGGCGCCCTCTCGAATAGCGAAAGGTGCCTCACCCTAGACACCTTCTCGAGTGGGTCTTAGCAGCCCAGGCATAATTAGTAAGCGTGGTGGGTTCCGCGCTCCAGATGGAGACTCAGCTGGAAGTTAAAGGGAAGAATGACAAGGAACTTTATGAATTGGAGCTGTAAGTTAACTCTTTGACAGAGAGAGCGAGATGGTGGTGGGGGACAGCCCCCAGTGAAATCAGAGGTGAGAGCACAAAGCAATACAGTAGGCAGACTCCGGTTTTTTTGGGGGAGATGCTCGAGAATATCCGGGTGGACTCCTGAGGCTCGATCCCGCATTTGCGTATGCCGAGCCTCCTTCCTCATGACCTTTGTCCAGAGTGGAATGCCTCCCCGGCTCCCGGCACATGATCAGTGCATGCTCAGTCACGATATCAGTGCCTGCTCAGCCACGTGATCACTGACGGCACAGTCACGTGATCAGCGCCTCTCAGTCACGTGATCACCATATGATAAACACGTGATCAGTGAACGACCAGCCACGTGATCACTGCATGCGCAGTCAGGTGGTCAGTTCCTGATCAGCCACCTGATCAGTGCGTGCACAGTCCATGATCAGCGCCTGTCAGTCACTGATCATTGCCTGATAAACACGTGATCAGTGCATGATGAGCCATGTGATCAGTGCCTGATCAGCCACGTCATCAGTGCATGCGCAGTCACGTCATCAGTGCATGATAGCCACGTGATCAGTGCATGCTCAGTCACGTGATCTGGACTTGATCAGCCACGTGATCAGTGCCTGCAGAGTCACGTGATCAGGGCCTGCTGAGCTGCGTGATTCCTGCCGGCTCATCTGCATGACAATTGCCATCTGAGCTGCGTGATTCCTGTCGGCTCATCTGCTTGACAATTGCCAGCTGAGCTGCGTGATTCCTGCCTGGTCACGTGCTTGATTATTGCCAGTTGAGCAGCATGATTCGTCACTGCTGAGCTCCATGCTTATTGCCTGCTGATTGCGTGGTTCGTGTCTGCTCAGCTCTTTGAGTATTGCCTCCTGAGGTCCCTGTTCGGTCGCCACCTGCCGGGGACCAGCCCCAACTGATCCAGGGTATTCGAAGGAGAGATGGCCTAGGCGACTATTTATATGCTAATCAGAGATGTCAAGAATAATAGTATGAGGAGAGCTCAGTAGGAAAATTCGGTGGAGAAAAGAGACTGAGTAGCTTGGTTTACGCGGAAGACCAATCAAACTTCAAGACAAGAAGTTTGCACCACTTACGTAGGCCGCAGGCGCCCTCTCGAATAGCGAAAGGTGCCTCACCCTAGACACCTTCTCGAGTGGGTCTTAGCAGCCCAGGCATAATTAGTAAGCGTGGTGGGTTCCGCGCTCCAGATGGAGACTCAGCTGGAAGTTAAAGGGAAGAATGACAAGGAACTTTATGAATTGGAGCTGTAAGTTAACTCTTTGACAGAGAGAGCGAGATGGTGGTGGGGGACAGCCCCCAGTGAAATCAGAGGTGAGAGCACAAAGCAATACAGTAGGCAGACTCCGGTTTTTTGGGGGGAGATGCTCGAGAATATCCGGGTGGACTCCTGAGGCTCGATCCCGCATTTGCGTATGCCGAGCCTCCTTCCTCATGACCTTTGTCCAGAGTGGAATGCCTCCCCGGCTCCCGGCACATGATCAGTGCATGCTCAGTCACGATATCAGTGCCTGCTCAGCCACGTGATCACTGACGGCACAGTCACGTGATCAGCGCCTCTCAGTCACGTGATCACCGTATGATAAACACGTGATCAGTGAACGACCAGCCACGTGATCACTGCATGCGCAGTCAGGTGGTCAGTTCCTGATCAGCCACCTGATCAGTGCGTGCACAGTCCCCTGATCAGCGCCTGTCAGTCACTGATCACTGCCTGATAAACACGTGATCAGTGCCCGAACAGCCACGTCATCAGTGCATGCGCAGTCACGTGATCAGTGCATGATAGCCACGTGATCAGTGCGTGCACAGTCCCATGATCAGCGCCTGTCAGTCACTGATCATTGCCTGATAAACACGTGATCAGTGCATGATCATCCAGGTCATCAGTGCATGCGCAGTCACGTCATCAGTGCATGATAGCCACGTGATCAGTGCATGCTCAGTCACGTGATCTGGACTTGATCAGCCACGTGATCAGTGCCTGCAGAGTCACGTGATCAGGGCCTGCTGAGCTGCGTGATTCCTGCCGGCTCATCTGCATGACAATTGCCATCTGAGCTGCGTGATTCCTGTCGGCTCATCTGCTTGACAATTGCCAGCTGAGCTGCGTGATTCCTGCCTGGTCACGTGCTTGATTATTGCCAGTTGAGCAGCATGATTCGTCACTGCTGAGCTCCATGCTTATTGCCTGCTGATTGCGTGGTTCGTGTCTGCTCAGCTCTTTGAGTATTGCCTCCTGAGGTCCCTGTTCGGTCGCCACCTGCCGGGGACCAGCCCCAACTGATCCAGGGTATTCGAAGGAGAGATGGCCTAGGCGACTATTTATATGCTAATCAGAGATGTCAAGAATAATAGTATGAGGAGAGCTCAGTAGGAAAATTCGGTGGAGAAAAGAGACTGAGTAGCTTGGTTTACGCGGAAGACCAATCAAACTTCAAGACAAGAAGTTTGCACCACTTACGTAGGCCGCAGGCGCCCTCTCGAATAGCGAAAGGTGCCTCAACCTAGACACCTTCTCGAGTGGGTCTTAGCAGCCCAGGCATAATTAGTAAGCGTGGTGGGTTCCGCGCTCCAGACGGAGACTCAGCTGGAAGTTAAAGGGAAGAATGACAAGGAACTTTATGAATTGGAGCTGTAAGTTAACTCTTTGACAGAGAGAGCGAGATGGTGGTGGGGGACAGCCCCCAGTGAAATCAGAGGTGAGAGCACAAAGCAATACAGTAGGCAGACTCCGGTTTTTTGGGGGGAGATGCTCGAGAATATCCGGGTGGACTCCTGAGGCTCGATCCCGCATTTGCGTATGCCGAGCCTCCTTCCTCATGACCTTTGTCCAGAGTGGAAGGCCTCCCCGGCTCCCGGCACATGATCAGTGCATGCTCAGTCACAATATCAGTGCCTGCTCAGCCACGTGATCACTGACGGCACAGTCACGTGATCAGCGCCTCTCAGTCACGTGATCACCATAGGATAAACACGTGATCAGTGAACGACCAGCCACCTGATCACTGCATGCGCAGTCAGGTGGTCAGTTCCTGATCAACCACCTGATCAGTGCGTGCACAGTCCCCTGATCAGCGCCTGTCAGTCACTGATCACTGCCTGATAAACACGTGATCAGTGCCCGAACAGCCACGTCATCAATGCATGCGCAGTCACGTGATCAGTGCATGATAGCCACGTGATCAGTGCGTGCACAGTCCCATGATCAGCGCCTGTCAGTCACTGATCATTGCCTGATAAACACGTGATCAGTGCATGATGAGCCATGTGATCAGTGCCTGATCAGCCACGTCATCAGTGCATGCGCAGTCACGTCATCAGTGCATGATAGCCACGTGATCAGTGCATGCTCAGTCACGTGATCTGGACTTGATCAGCCACGTGATCAGGGCGTGCTGAGCTGCGTGATTCCTGCCGGCTCATCTGCATGACAATTGCCATCTGAGCTGCGTGATTCCTGTCGGCTCATCTGCTTGACAATTGCCAGCTGAGCTGCGTGATTCCTGCCTGCTCACGTGCTTGATTATTGCCAGTTGAGCAGCATGATTCGTCACTGCTGAGCTCCATGCTTATTGCCTGCTGATTGCGTGGTTCGTGTCTGCTCAGCTCTTTGAGTATGGCCTCCTGAGGTCCCTGTTCGGTCGCCACCTGCCGGGGACCAGCCCCAACTGATCCAGGGTATTCAAAGGAGAGATGGCCTAGGCGACTATTTATATGCTAATCAGAGATGTCAAGAATAATAGTATGAGGAGAGCTCAGTAGGAAAACTCGGTGGAGAAAAGAGACTGAGTAGCTTGGTTTACGCGGAAGACCAATCAAACTTCAAGACAAGAAGTTTGCACCACTTACGTAGGCCGCAGGCGCCCTCTCGAATAGCGAAAGGTGCCTCACCCTAGACACCTTCTCCAGTGGGTCTTAGCAGCCCAGGCATAATTAGTAAGCGTGGTGGGTTCCGCGCTCCAGATGGAGACTCAGCTGGAAGTTAAAGGGAAGAATGACAAGGAACTTTATGAATTGGAGCTGTAAGTTAACTCTTTGACAGAGAGAGCGAGATGGTGGTGGGGGACAGCCCCCAGTGAAATCAGAGGTGAGAGCACAAAGCAATACAGTAGGCAGACTCCGGTTTTTGGGGGGAGATGCTCGAGAATATCCGGGTGGACTCCTGAGGCTCGATCCCGCATTTGCGTATGCCGAGCCTCCTTCCTCATGACCTTTGTCCAGAGTGGAATGCCTCCCCGGCTCCCGGCACATGATCAGTGCATGCTCAGTCACGATATCAGTGCCTGCTCAGCCACGTGATCACTGACGGCACAGTCACGTGATCAGCGCCTCTCAGTCACGTGATCACCGTATGATAAACACGTGATCAGTGAACGACCAGCCACGTGATCACTGCATGCGCGGTCAGGTGGTCAGTTCCTGATCAGCCACCTGATCAGTGCGTGCACAGTCCCCTGATCAGCGCCTGTCAGTCACTGATCACTGCCTGATAAACACGTGATCAGTGCCCGAACAGCCACGTCATCAGTGCATGCGCAGTCACGTGATCAGTGCATGATAGCCACGTGATCAGTGCGTGCACAGTCCCATGATCAGCGCCTGTCAGTCACTGATCATTGCCTGATCACGTGATCAGTGCATGATGAGCCATGTGATCAGTGCCCGATCAGCCACGTCATCAGTGCATGCGCAGTCACGTCATCAGTGCATGATAGCCACGTGATCAGTGCATGCTCAGTCACGTGATCTGGACTTGATCA
Organism: Bos javanicus; assembly: GCF_032452875.1. Classification (NCBI taxonomy): domain Eukaryota; kingdom Metazoa; phylum Chordata; class Mammalia; order Artiodactyla; family Bovidae; genus Bos; species Bos javanicus. The sequence goes on from NW_026893801.1 coordinate 383,631, forward strand.
GCCACGTGATCAGTGCCTGCAGAGTCACGTGATCAGGGCCTGCTGAGCTGCGTGATTCCTGCCGGCTCATCTGCATGACAATTGCCATCTGAGCTGCGTGATTCCTGTCGGCTCATCTGCTTGACAATTGCCAGCTGAGCTGCGTGATTCCTGCCTGGTCACGTGCTTGATTATTGCCAGTTGAGCAGCATGATTCGTCACTGCTGAGCTCCATGCTTATTGCCTGCTGATTGCGTGGTTCGTGTCTGCTCAGCTCTTTGAGTATTGCCTCCTGAGGTCCCTGTTCGGTCGCCACCTGCCGGGGACCAGCCCCAACTGATCCAGGGTATTCGAAGGAGAGATGGCCTAGGCGACTATTTATATGCTAATCAGAGATGTCAAGAATAATAGTATGAGGAGAGCTCAGTAGGAAAATTCGGTGGAGAAAAGAGACTGAAGCTTGGTTTACGCGGAAGACCAATCAAACTTCAAGACAAGAAGTTTGCACCACTTACGTAGGCCGCAGGCGCCCTCTCGAATGGCGAAGGTGCCTCAGCCTAGACACCTTCTCGAGTGGGTCTTAGCAGCCCATGCATAATTAGGAAGCGTGGTGGGTTCCGCGCTCCAGATGGAGACTCAGCTGGAAGTTAAAGGGAAGAATGACAAGGAACTTTATGAATTGGAGCTGTAAGTTACCTCTTTGACAGAGAGAGCGAGATGGTGGTGGGGGACAGCCCCCAGTGG
>NW_026893802.1:300000-382812 GCF_032452875.1 Bos javanicus
ATCACGTGGCTATCATGCACTGATGACGTGACTGCCCATGCACTGATGACGTGGCTGATCGGGCACTGATCACATGGCTCATCATGCACTGATCACGTGTTTCTCAGGCAATGATCAGTGACTGACAGGCGCTGATCATGGGACTGTGCACGCACTGATCACGTGGCTATCATGCACTGATGACGTGACTGCGCATGCACTGATGACGTGGCTGTTCGGGCACTGATCACGGGTTTATCAGGCAGTGATCAGTGACTGACAGGCGCTGATCAGGGGACTTTGCACGCACTGATCAGGTGGCTGATCAGGAACTGACCACCTGACCGCGCATGCAGTGATCACCTGGCTGGTCGTTCACTGATCACGTGTTCATCATACGGTGATCACGTGACTGAGAGGCGCTGATCACGTGACTGTGCCGTCAGTGATCACGTGGCTGAGCAGGCACTGATATCGTGACTGAGCATGCACTGATCATGTGCCGGGAGCCGGGGAGGCATTCCACTCTGGACAAAGGTCATGAGGAAGGAGGCTCGGCATACGCAAATGCGGGATCGAGCCTCAGGAGTCCACCCGGATATTCTCGAGCATCTCCCCCCAAAAAACCGGAGTCTGCCTACTGTATTGCTTTGTGCTCTCACCTCTGATTTCACTGGGGGCTGTCCCCCACCACCATCTCACTCTCTCTGTCAAAGAGGTAACTTACAGCTCCAATTCATAAAGTTCTTGTCATTCTTCCCTTTAACTTCCAGCTGAGTCTCCATCTGGAGCTCGGAACCCACCACGCTTCCTAATTATGCCTGGGTTGCTAAGACCCACTCGAGAAGGTGTCTAGGGTGAGGCACCTTTCCTATTCGAGAGGGCGCCTGCGGCCTACGTAAGTGGTGCAAACTTCTTTCTTGAAGTTTGATTGGTCTTCGCGTAAACCAAGGTACTCAGTCTCCTTTCTCCACCGAATTTTCCTACTGAGCTCTCCTCATACTATTATTCTTGACATCTCTGATTAGCATATAAATAGTCGCCTAGGCCATCTCTCCTTCGAATACCCTGGATCAGTTGGGGCTTGTCCCCGGCAGGTGGCGACCGAACAGGGACCTCAGAAGGCAATACTCAAAGAGCTGAGCAGACACGAACCACGCAATCAGCAGGCAATAAGGATGGAGCTCAGCAGTGACGAATCATGCTGCTCAACTGGCAATAATCAAGCACGGGACCAGGCAGGAATCACGCAGCTCAGCTGGCAATTGTCAAGCAGATGAGGCGACAGGAATCACGCAGCTCAGATGGCAATTGTCATGCAGATGAGCCGGCAGGAATCACGCAGCTCAGCAGGCGCTGATCACGTGACTCTGCAGGCACTGATAACGTGGCTGATCAAGTGCAGATCACGTGACTGAGCAGGCACTGATCACGTGGCTCTCATGCACTGATGACGTGACTGCGCATGCACTGATGACGTGGTTGTTCGGGCACTGATCACGGGTTTATCAGGCAGTGATCAGTGACTGACAGGCGCTGATCAGGGGACTGTGCACGCACTGATCAGGTGGCTATCATGCACTGATCACGTGACTGCGCATGCACTGATGACGTGGCTGATCGGGCACCGATCACATGGCTCATCATGCACTGATCACGTGTTTCTCAGGCAATGATCAGTGACTGACAGGCGCTGATCATGGGACTGTGCACGCACTGATCACGTGGCTATCATGCACTGATCACGTGACTGCGCATGCACTGATGACGTGGCTGTTCGGGCACTGATCACGGGTTTATCAGGCAGTGATCAGTGACTGACAGGCGGTGATCAGGGGACTGTGCACGCACTGATCAGGTGGCTGATCAGGAACTGACCACCTGACCGTGCATGCAGTGATCACCTGGCTGGTCGTTCACTGATCACGTGTTCATCATACGGTGATCACGTGACTGAGAGGCGCTGATCACGTGACTGATCATGCACTGATCACGTGGCTATTATGCAGTGATCACGTGGCTCTCATGCACAGATCACATGGCTGATCATGCAATGATCACGTAGCTACCATATACTGGTCACGTGACTGATCATGCACTGATCACGTGGCTGATGATGCACTGATCACGTGACTGATCATGCACTGTTCACGATACTCATCATGCACTGATCACGTGGATATCATGCACTGATCACGTGTTTGATCATACACTGTTCACGTGTCTGACCATGCACTGCTCACGTGGCTGATCATACACTGTTCACGTAACTGATCATGCACTGATCACATGGATATCATGCACTGATCACGTGGCTGAACATGCACTGTTCACGTGGCTTACCACACACCTGTCACGTGATTGATCATGCACTGATCACGTGGCACTCATGCACTGATCACGTGGCTGATCATACTCTGCTCACGTAACTGATCATGCACACATCACGTGGCTATCATGCACTTCTCACCTGGCTGGTCATGCAATGTTCACGTAGCTACCATATACTGGTCATGTGACTCATCATGCTCAGATCACGTGGCTGATCATGCACTGAGCACATGAATAATCATGAACTGATCACGTGACTGATCATGCACTGATCACGTGGCTATCATGCACTGCTAACTTGGCTGATCATGCAATGATCACGCAGCTACCATGTACTGGTCACTTGACTGATCATGCACTGGTGACGTAATTGATCATGCACTGATCATGTGGCTGATCATGCACTGATCACGTGACTGATCATGCACTGATCACGCGGCTAATCATGCACTGATCACATGGCTATCATGCACTTATCACATGGCTGGTCATACACTGATCATATAGCTACCATGTACCGGTCACCTGAATGATCATACACCCATCAGGTGACTGATCATGCACTGATCACGTGGCTATCATGCACTGACCACGAGACTGAAAATGCACTGATCACGTCTAATCATGCACTGATCACATGACTGCCCATGCACTGATCACGTGGATGATCGTACACTAATCATGTGACAGATCATGCACTGATCACGTGGCTGATCATGCACTGATACCGTGACTGAGCATGGACTGATCACATGACTATCATGTAGTGATCACGTGACTTAATGGCGCTGATCATGTGACTGATCATGCGCTGATCATGTTTGCTATCATACACTGATCATGTGCCTCTAAGGCAATAAACAAAGAGCCAAGTAGGCACGAATCGTACAGTCAGCAGGCAATAATCATGGAACTCAGCTGTGAGGAATCATGCTGCTCAGCTGGCAATAATCAAGCAGCTGAGCAGGCAGGAATTACACAGCACAGCTGGCAATTGTCAAGCAGATGACAGGCAGGAATCGTGCAGCTCAGCTGGAAATTGTCAAGCTGATGAGCAGACAGTAATCACGCAGCTCAGCAGGCCCTGATCACGTGACTGAGCGTGCACTGTTCACGTGGCCGATCATACACTTATCACGTGATTGATCATGCACTGATCACTTGGATATCATGCACTGATCACGTGGCTGATCATACACTGTTCACGTGTCTGACCATGCACTGATCACGTGGCTGATCATACGCTGCTCACGTAACTGATCATGCACTGATCACGTGGCTATCATGCACTGATCACGTGACTGATCATGCACTGATCACGTGACTGACCATGCACTAATCACGTGACTGATCATGCACTCATGAGCTGGCAATCATGCACTGATTACTTGGCTGATCATACACTGATCACGTGACTGATAATGCACTGATCATCTGGCTATCGTGCACTCATTACCTGGCTATCGTGCACTGATCACGTGGTTGATCATACACTGATCCCGAGACTGATCTTGCACTGATCACGTCTGTATCATGCACTGATCACCTGACTGCCCATGCACTGATCACGTGGATAAACATACACTGATCATGTCACAGATAATGCAGTGATCACGCGGCTATCATGCACTGCTCACGTGGCTGATCATGCAATGATCACGTAGCTACCATGTACTGGTCACGTGAGTGATCATGCACTGATCACGTAATTGATCATACACTGATCAGGTGACTTATCATGCACTGTTCACGAGACTGATCATGCACTGATCACGTGGATATCATGCACTGATCACGTGTTTGATCATACACTGTTCACGTGTCTGACCATGCACTGCTCACGTGGCTGATCATACACTGTTCACGTAACAGATCATGCACTGATCACGTGGATATCATGCACTGATCACGTGGCTGAACATGCACTGTTCACGTGGCTTATCACACACCTGTCACGTGACTGATCATGCACTGATCACGTGGCACTCATGCACTGATCACGTGGCTGATCATATTCTGCTCACGTAACTGATCATGCACACATCAGGTGGCTATCATACACTTCTCACCTGGCTGGTCATGCAATGTTCACATAGCTACCATATACTGGTCACGTGACTGATCATGCAGAGATCACGTAAATGATCATGCACTGTTCACGTGACTGATCATGAACTGATCACGTGACTGATCACGCACTGATCACGTGGCTATCATGCACTGCTCACGTGGCTGATCATGCAATGATCACGTAGCAACCATGTACTGGTCACGTGACTGATCATGCACTGATCACGTAATTAATCCTGCACTGATCACCTGACTCATCATGCACTGATCACGTGGCTGATCACACACGTATCACGTGACTGATCATGCACTGATCACGTGGCTATCATGCACTGATCACGTGGCTATCATGCACTGATCACGTGGCTGATCATGCAATGATCACGTAGCTACCATGTACTGGTCACGTGACTGATCTTGCACTGATGATGTGGCTGATCATGCCCTGATCACGTGACTGAACATGCACTGATCAAGTGGCTATCATGCACTGATCACTTGGCTGGTCATACACTGATCATGCAGCTACCATGTACTGGTCACGTGACTGATCATGCACTGATGACGTAATTGATCATGCACTGATCATGTGGCTGATCATGCACTGACCACTTTCTGATCATGCACTGATCACGTGACTGATCATGCACTGATCACGTGGCTATCATGCACTGATCACCCACGTGATCAGTGCCTGCTCAGTCACGTGATCTGGACTTGATCAGCCACGTGATCAGTGCCTGCAGAGTCACGTGATCAGGGCCTGCTGAGCTGCGTGATTCCTGCCGGCTCATCTGCATGACAATTGCCATCTGAGCTGCGTGATTCCTGTCGGCTCATCTGCTTGACAATTGCCAGCTGAGCTGCGTGATTCCTGCCTGGTCACGTGCTTGATTATTGCCAGTTGAGTAGCATGATTCGTCACTGCTGAGCTCCATGCTTATTGCCTGCTGATTGCGTGGTTCGTGTCTGCTCAGCTCTTTGAGTATTGCCTCCTGAGGTCCCTGTTCGGTCGCCACCTGTCGGGGACCAGCCCCAACTGATCCAGGGTATTCGAAGGAGAGATGGCTTAGGCGACTATTTATATGCTAATCAGAGATGTCAAGAATAATAGTATGAGGAGAGCTCAGTAGGAAAATTCGGTGGAGAAAAGAGACTGAGGAGCTTGGTTTACGCGGAAGACCAATCAAACTTCAAGACAAGAAGTTTGCACCACTTACGTAGGCCGCAGGCGCCCTCTCGAATGGCGAAAGGTGCCTCACCCTAGACACCTTCTCGAGTGGGTCTTAGCAGCCCAGGCATAATTAGGAAGCGTGGTGGGTTCCGCGCTCCAGATGGAGACTCAGCTCGAAGTTAAAGGGAAGAATGACAAGGAACTTTATGAATTGGAGCTGTAAGTTACCTCTTTGACAGAGAGAGCGAGATGGTGGTGGGGGACAGCCCCCAGTGAAATCAGAGGTGAAAGCACAAAGCAATACAGTAGGCAGACTCCGGTTTTTTTGGGGGGGAGATGCTCGAGAATATCCGGGTGGACTCCTGAGGCTCGATCCCGCATTTGCGTATGCCGAGCCTCCTTCCTCCTGACCTTTGTCCAGAGTGGAATGCCTCCCCGGCTCCCGGCACATGATCAGTGCCTGCTCAGCCACGTGATCACTGAGGGCACAGTCACGTGATCAGCGCCTCTCAGTCACGTGATCACCGTATTATGAACACGTGATCAGTGAACGACCAGCCAGATGATCACTGCATGCGAGGTCAGGTGGTCAGTTCCTGATAAGCCACCTGATCAGTGCGTGCACAGTCCCCTGATCAGCGCCTGTCAGTCACTGATCACTGCCTGATAAACCCGTGATCAGTGCATGATGAGCCATGTGATCAGTGCCCGATCAGTCACGTCATCAGTGCATGATAGCCACGTGATCAGTGCCTGCTCAGTCACGTGATCTGGACTTGATCAGCCACGTGATCAGTGCCTGCAGAGTCACGTGATCAGGGCCTGCTGAGCTGTGTGATTCCTGCCGGCTCATCTGCATGACAATTGCCATCTGAGCTGCGTGATTCCTGTCGGCTCATCTGCTTGACAATTGCCAGCTGGGCTGCGTGATTCCTGCCTGGTCACGTGCTTGATTATTGCCAGTTGAGCAGCATGATTCGTCACTGCTGAGCTCCATGCTTATTGCCTGCTGATTGCGTGGTTCGTGTCTGCTCAGCTCTTTGTGTATTGCCTCCTGAGGTCCCTGTTCGGTCGCCACCTGCCGGGGACCAGCCCCAACTGATCCAGGGTATTCGAAGGAGAGATGGCCTAGGCGACTATTTATATGCTAATCAGAGATGTCAAGAATAATAGTATGAGGAGAGCTCAGTAGGAAAATTCGGTGGAGAAAGGAGACTGAGGAGCTTGGTTTACGCGGAAGACCAATCAAACTTCAAGACAAGAAGTTTGCACCACTTACGTAGGCCGCAGGCGCCCTCTCGAATGGCGAAAGGGGCCTCACCCGAGACACCTTCTCGAGTGGGTCTTAGCAGCCCAGGCATAATTAGGAAGCGTGGTGGGTTCCGCGCTCCAGATGGAGACTCAGCTGGAAGTTAAAGGGAAGAATGACAAGGAACTTTATGAATTGGAGCTGTAAGTTACCTCTTTGACAGAGAGAGCGAGATGGTGGTGGGGGACAGCCCCCAGTGAAATCAGAGGTGAGAGCACAAAGCAATACAGTAGGCAGACTCCGGTTTTTTTGGGGGGGAGATGCTCGAGAATATCCGGGTGGACTCCTGAGGCTCGATCCCGCATTTGCGTATGCCGAGCCTCCTTCCTCATGACCTTTGTCCAGAGTGGAATGCCTCCCCGGCTCCCGGCACATGATCAGTGCATGCTCAGCCACGATATCAGTGCCTGCTCAGCCACGTGATCACTGACGGCACAGTCACGTGATCAGCGCCTCTCAGTCACGTGATCACCGTATGATAAACACGTGATCAGTGAACGACCAGCCAGGTGATCACTGCATGCGCGGTCAGGTGGTCAGTTCCTGATCAGCCACCTGATCAGTGCGTGCACAGTCCCCTGATCAGCGCCTGTCAGTCACTGATCACTGCCTGATAAACCCGTGATCAGTGCCCGAACAGCCACGTCATCAGTGCATGCGCAGTCACGTGATCAGTGCATGATAGCCACGTGATCAGTGCGTGCACAGTCCCATGATCAGCGCCTGTCAGTCACTGATCATTGCCTGAGAAACACGTGATCAGTGCATGATGAGCCATGTGATCAGTGCCCGATCAGCCACGTCATCAGTGCATGCGCAGTCACGTCATCAGTGCATGATAGCCACGTGATCAGTGCCTGCTCAGTCACGTGATCTGTACTTGATCAGCCACGTGATCAGTGCCTGCAGAGTCACGTGATCAGGGCCTGCTGAGCTGCGTGATTCCTGCCGGCTCATCTGCTTGACAATTGCCAGCTGTGCTGTGTAATTCCTGCCTGCTCAGCTGCTTGATTATTGCCAGCTGAGCAGCATGATTCCTCACAGCTGAGTTCCATGATTATTGCCTGCTGACTGTTTCAGTCATGCCTACTCAGCTCTTTGTTTATTGCCTCCAGAGGCACATGATCAGTGTATGAAAGCAAACATGCTCAGCGCATGATCAGTCACATGGTCAGCGCCATTAAGTCACGTGATCACTACATGATAGTCATGTGATCAGTCCATGCTCAGTCACGGTATCAGTGCATGATCAGCCACGTGATCAGTGCATGATAGCCACGTGATCATTGCATGATAGCCACGTGATCAGTGTATGATCAGCCAGGTGATCAGTGAATGATTGCTACGTGATCAGTTCATGATTAGTCACGTGATCTGTGCATGACCAAACAGGTGATCAGTGTATGATCAGCCACATGATCAGTGCATGATAGCCACGTGATCAGTGCATTATCAGTCCCCTGATGGGTGTATGATCAGTTAAGTGACCGGTACATGGTAGCTACATGATCATTGCATGATCAGCCCCGTGAGTAGTGCATGATAGCCACGTGATCAGTGCATGATCAGTCATGTAATCTGTGCATGACCAGGCACGTGATCAGTTCCTGACCACCTGACCGCGCATGCAGTGATCACCTGGCTGGTCGTTCACTGATCACGTGTTTATCATACGGTGATCACGTGACTGAGAGGCGCTGATCACGTGACTGTGCCGTCAGTGATCACGTGGCTGAGCAGGCACTGATATCGTGACTGAGCATGCACTGATCATGTGCCGGGAGCCGGGGAGGCATTCCACTCTGGACAAAGGTCATGAGGAAGGAGGCTCGGCATATGCAAATGCGGGATCGAGCCTCAGGAGTCCACCCGGATATTCTCGAGCATCTCCCCCCAAAAAACCCGGAGTCTGCCTACTGTATTGCTTTGTGCTCTCACCTCTGATTTCACTGGGGGCTGTCCCCCACCACCATCTCGCTCTCTCTGTCAAAGAGGTAACTTACAGCTCCAATTCATAAAGTTCCTTGTCATTCTTCCCTTTAACTTCCAGCTGAGTCTCCATCTGGAGCGAGGAACCCACCATGCTTCCTAATTATGCCTGGGCTGCTAAGACCCACTCGAGAAGGTGTCTAGGGTGAGGCACCTTTCGCCATTCGAGAGGGCGCCTGCGGCCTACGTAAGTGGTGCAAACTTCTTGTCTTGAAGTTTGATTGGTCTTCCGCGTAAACCAAGCTCCTCAGTCTCTTTTCTCCACCGAATTTTCCTACTGAGCTCTCCTCATACTATTATTCTTGACATCTCTGATTAGCATATGAATAGTCGCCTAGGCCATCTCTCCTTCGAATACCCTGGATCAGTTGGGGCTTGTCCCCGGCAGGTGGCGACCGAACAGGGACCTCAGGAGGCAATACTCAAAGAGCTGAGCAGACACGAACCACGCAATCAGCAGGCAATAAGCATGGAGCTCAGCAGTGACGAATCATGCTGCTCAACTGGCAATAATCAAGCACGTGACCAGGCAGGAATCACGCAGCTCAGCTGGCAATTGTCAAGCAGATGAGCCGACAGGAATCACACAGCTCAGCTGGCAATTGTCATGCAGATGAGCCGGCAGGAATCACGCAGCTCAGCAGGCCTTGATCACGTGACTCTGCAGGCACTGATCACGTGGCTGATCAAGTCCAGATCACGTGACTGAGCAGGCACTGATCACGTGGCTATCATGCACTGATGACGTGACTGCGCATGCACTGATGACGTGGCTGATCGGGCACTGATCACATGGCTCATCATGCACTGATCACGTTTCTCAGGCAATGATCAGTGACTGACAGGCGCTGATCATGGGACTGTGCACGCACTGATCACGTGGCTATCATGCACTGATCACGTGACTGCGCATGCACTGATGACGTGGCTGTTCGGGCACTGATCACGGGTTTATCAGGCAGTGATCAGTGACTGACAGGCGCTGATCAGGGGACTGTGCACGCACTGATCAGGTGGCTGATCAGGAACTGACCACCTGACCGCGCATGCAGTGATCACCTGGCTGGTCGTTCACTGATCACGTGTTTATCATACGGTGATCACGTGACTGAGAGGCGCTGATCACGTGACTGTGCCGTCAGTGATCACGTGGCTGAGCAGGCACTGATATCGTGACTGAGCATGCACTGATCATGTGCCGGGAGCCGGGGAGGCATTCCACTCTGGACAAAGGTCATGAGTAAGGAGGCTCGGCATACGCAAATGCGGGATCGAGCCTCAGGAATCCACCTGGATATTCTCGAGCATCTCGCCCCCAAAAACACCGGAGTCTGCCTACTGTATTGCTTTGTGCTCTCACCTCTGATTTCACTGGGGGCTGTCCCCCACCACCATCTCGCTCTCTCTGTCAAAGAGGTAACTTACAGCTCCAATTCATAAAGTTCCTTGTCATTCTTCCCTTTAACTTCCAGCTGAGTCTCCATCTGGAGCGCGGAACCCACCACGCTTCCTAATTATGCCTGGGCTGCTAAGACCCACTCGAGAAGGTGTCTAGGGTGAAGCCCCTTTCGCCATTCGAGAGGGCGCCTGCGGCCTACGTAAGTGGTGCAAACTTCTTGTCTTGAAGTTTGATTGGTCTTCCGCGTAAACCAAGCTCCTCAGTCTCCTTTCTCCACCGAATTTTCCTACTGAGCTCTCCTCATACTATTATTCTTGACATCTCTGATTAGCATATAAATAGTCGCCTAGGCCATCTCTCCTTCGAATACCCTGGATCAGTTGGGGCTGGTCCCCGGCAGGTGGCGACTGAACAGGGACCTCAGGAGGCAATACTCAAAGAGCTGAGCAGACACGAACCACGCAATCAGCAGGCAATAAGCATGGAGCTCAGCAGTGACGAATCATGCTGCTCAACTGGCAATAATCAAGCACTTGACCAGGCTGGAATCACGCAGCCCAGCTGGCAATTGTCAAGCAGATGAGCCGACAGGAATCACGCAGCTCAGATGGCAATTGTCATGCAGATGAGCCGGCAGGAATCACACAGCTCAGCAGGCCCTGATCACGTGACTCTGCAGGCACTGATCACGTGGCTGATCAAGTCCAGATCACGTGACTGAGCAGGCACTGATCACGTGGCTATCATGCACTGATGACGTGACTGTGCATGCACTGATGACGTGGCTGATCGGGCACTGATCACACGGCTCATCATGCACTGATCACGTGTTTATCAGGCAATGATCAGTGACTGACAGGCGCTGATCATGGGACTGTGCACGCACTGATCACGTGGCTCTCATGCACTGATCACGTGACTGCGCATGCACTGATGACGTGGCTGTTCGGGCACTGATCACCGGTTTATCAGGCAGTGATCAGTGACTGACAGGCGCTGATCAGGGGACTGTGCACGCACTGATCAGGTGGCTTATCAGGAACTGACCACCTGACCTCGCATGCAGTGATCATCTGGCTGGTCGTTCACTGATCACGTGTTCATCATACGGTGATCACGTGACTGAGAGGCGCTGATCACGTGACTGTGCCCTCAGTGATCACGTGGCTGAGCAGGCACTGATCACGTGGCTATCATGCACTGATGACGTGACTGCCCATGCACTGATGACGTGGCTGATCGGGCACTGATCACATGGCTCATCATGCACTGATCACGTGTTTCTCAGGCAATGATCAGTGACTGACAGGCGCTGATCATGGGACTGTGCACGCACTGATCACGTGGCTATCATGCACTGATGACGTGACTGCGCATGCACTGATGACGTGGCTGTTCGGGCACTGATCACGGGTTTATCAGGCAGTGATCAGTGACTGACAGGCGCTGATCAGGGGACTTTGCACGCACTGATCAGGTGGCTGATCAGGAACTGACCACCTGACCGCGCATGCAGTGATCACCTGGCTGGTCGTTCACTGATCACGTGTTCATCATACGGTGATCACGTGACTGAGAGGCGCTGATCACGTGACTGTGCCGTCAGTGATCACGTGGCTGAGCAGGCACTGATATCGTGACTGAGCATGCACTGATCATGTGTCGGGAGCCGGGGAGGCTTTCCACTCTGGACAAAGGTCATGAGGAAGGAGGCTCGGCATACGCAAATGCGGAATCGAGCCTCAGGAGTCCACCCGGATATTCTCGTGCATCTCCCCCCCAAAAACACCAGAGTCTGCCTACTGTATTGCTTTGTGCTCTCACCTCTGATTTCACTGGGGGCTGTCCCCCACCACCATCTCGCTCTCTCTGTCAAAGAGGTAACTTACAGCTCCAATTCATAAAGTTCCTTGTCATTCTTCCCTTTAACTTCCAGCTGAGTCTCCATCTGGAGCGCGGAACCCACCACGCTTCCTAATTATGCCTGGGCCCCCACTTTCGCCGCCATTCGAGAGGGAGCCTGCGGCCTACGTAAGTGGTGCAAACTTCTTGTCTTGAAGTTTGATTGGTCTTCGCGTAAACCAAGGTACTCAGTCTCCTTTCTCCACCGAATTTTCCTACTGAGCTCTCCTCATACTATTATTCTTGACATCTCTGATTAGCATATAAATAGTCGCCTAGGCCATCTCTCCTTCGAATACCCTGGATCAGTTGGGGCTGGTCCCCGGCAGGTGGCGACCGAACAGGGACCTCAGGAGGCAATACTCAAAGAGCTGAGCCGACACGAACCACGCAATCAGCAGGCAATAAGGATGGAGCTCAGCAGTGACGAATCATGCTGCTCAACTGGCAATAATCAAGCACGGGACCAGGCAGGAATCACGCAGCTCAGCTGGCAATTGTCAAGCAGATGAGGCGACAGGAATCATGCAGCTCAGATGGCAATTGTCATGCAGATGAGCCGGCAGGAATCACGCAGCTCAGCAGGCGCTGATCACGTGACTCTGCAGGCACTGATAACGTGGCTGATCAAGTGCAGATCACGTGACTGAGCAGGCACTGATCACGTGGCTCTCATGCACTGATGACGTGACTGCGCATGCACTGATGACGTGGTTGTTCGGGCACTGATCACGGGTTTATCAGGCAGTGATCAGTGACTGACAGGCGCTGATCAGGGGACTGTGCACGCACTGATCAGGTGGCTATCATGCACTGATGACGTGACTGCGCATGCACTGATGACGTGGCTGATCGGGCACTGATCACATGGCTCATCATGCACTGATCACGTGTTTCTCAGGCAATGATCAGTGACTGACAGGCGCTGATCATGGGACTGTGCACGCACTGATCACGTGGCTATCATGCACTGATCACGTGACTGCGCATGCACTGATGACGTGGCTGTTCGGGCACTGATCACGGGTTTATCAGGCAGTGATCAGTGACTGACAGGCGCTGATCAGGGGACTGTGCACGCACTGATCAGGTGGCTGATCAGGAACTGACCACCTGACCGCGCATGCAGTGATCACCTGGCTGGTCGTTCACTGATCACGTGTTCATCATACGGTGATCACGTGACTGAGAGGCGCTGATCACGTGACTGATCATGCACTGATCACGTGGCTATTATGCAGTGATCACGTGGCTCTCATGCACAGATCACATGGCTGATCATGCAATGATCACGTAGCTACCATATACTGGTCACGTGACTGATCATGCACTGATCACGTGGCTGATGATGCACTGATCACGTGACTGATCATGCACTGTTCACGATACTCATCATGCACTGATCACGTGGATATCATGCACTGATCACGTGTTTGATCATACACTGTTCACGTGTCTGACCATGCACTGCTCACGTGGCTGATCATACACTGTTCACGTAACTGATCATGCACTGATCACATGGATATCATGCACTGATCACGTGGCTGAACATGCACTGTTCACGTGGCTTACCACACACCTGTCACGTGATTGATCATGCACTGATCACGTGGCACTCATGCACTGATCACGTGGCTGATCATACTCTGCTCACGTAACTGATCATGCACACATCACGTGGCTATCATGCACTTCTCACCTGGCTGGTCATGCAATGTTCACGTAGCTACCATATACTGGTCACGTGACTCATCATGCTCAGATCACGTGGCTGATCATGCACTGAGCACATGAATAATCATGAACTGATCACGTGACTGATCATGCACTGATCACGTGGCTATCATGCACTGCTAACTTGGCTGATCATGCAATGATCACGCAGCTACCATGTACTGGTCACTTGACTGATCATGCACTGGTGACGTAATTGATCATGCACTGATCATGTGGCTGATCATGCACTGATCACGTGACTGATCATGCACTGATCACGCGGCTAATCATGCACTGATCACATGGCTATCATGCACTTATCACATGGCTGGTCATACACTGATCATATAGCTACCATGTACCGGTCACCTGAATGATCATACACCCATCAGGTGACTGATCATGCACTGATCACGTGGCTATCATGCACTGACCACGAGACTGAAAATGCACTGATCACGTCTAATCATGCACTGATCACATGACTGCCCATGCACTGATCACGTGGATGATCGTACACTAATCATGTGACAGATCATGCACTGATCACGTGGCTGATCATGCACTGATACCGTGACTGAGCATGGACTGATCACATGACTATCATGTAGTGATCACGTGACTTAATGGCGCTGATCATGTGACTGATCATGCGCTGATCATGTTTGCTATCATACACTGATCATGTGCTTCTAAGGCAATAAACAAAGAGCTGAGTAGGCACGAATCGTACAGTCAGCAGGCAATAATCATGGAACTCAGCTGTGAGGAATCATGCTGCTCAGCTGGCAATAATCAAGCAGCTGAGCAGGCAGGAATTACGCAGCACAGCTGGCAATTGTCAAGCAGATGACAGGCAGGAATCGTGCAGCTCAGCTGGAAATTGTCAAGCTGATGAGCAGACAGTAATCACGCAGCTCAGCAGGCCCTGATCACGTGACTGAGCGTGCACTGTTCACGTGGCCGATCATACACTTATCACGTGATTGATCATGCACTGATCACTTGGATATCATGCACTGATCACGTGGCTGATCATACACTGTTCACGTGTCTGACCATGCACTGATCACGTGGCTGATCATACGCTGCTCACGTAACTGATCATGCACTGATCACGTGGCTATCATGCACTGATCACGTGACTGATCATGCACTGATCACGTGACTGACCATGCACTAATCACGTGACTGATCATGCACTCATGAGCTGGCAATCATGCACTGATTACTTGGCTGATCATACACTGATCACGTGACTGATAATGCACTGAACATCTGTCTATCGTGCACTCATTACCTGGCTATCGTGCACTGATCACGTGGTTGATCATACACTGATCACGAGACTGATCTTGCACTGATCACGTCTGTATCATGCACTGATCACCTGACTGCCCATGCACTGATCACGTGGATAAACATACACTGATCATGTCACAGATCATGCAGTGATCACGCGGCTATCATGCACTGCTCACGTGGCTGATCATGCAATGATCACGTAGCTACCATGTACTGGTCACGTGAGTGATCATGCACTGATCACGTAATTGATCATACACTGATCAGGTGACTTATCATGCACTGTTCACGAGACTGATCATGCACTGATCACGTGGATATCATGCACTGATCACGTGTTTGATCATACACTGTTCACGTGTCTGACCATGCACTGCTCACGTGGCTGATCATACACTGTTCACGTAACAGATCATGCACTGATCACGTGGATATCATGCACTGATCACGTGGCTGAACATGCACTGTTCACGTGGCTTATCACACACCTGTCACGTGACTGATCATGCACTGATCACGTGGCACTCATGCACTGATCACGTGGCTGATCATATTCTGCTCACGTAACTGATCATGCACACATCAGGTGGCTATCATACACTTCTCACCTGGCTGGTCATGCAATGTTCACATAGCTACCATATACTGGTCACGTGACTGATCATGCAGAGATCACGTAAATGATCATGCACTGTTCACGTGACTGATCATGAACTGATCACGTGACTGATCACGCACTGATCACGTGGCTATCATGCAGTGCTCACGTGGCTGATCATGCAATGATCACGTAGCAACCATGTACTGGTCACGTGACTGATCATGCACTGATCACGTAATTAATCCTGCATGATCACCTGACTCATCATGCACTGATCACGTGGCTGATCACACACGTATCACGTGACTGATCATGCACTGATCACGTGGCTATCATGCACTGATCACGTGGCTATCATGCACTGATCACGTGGCTGATCATGCAATGATCACGTAGCTACCATGTACTGGTCACGTGACTGATCTTGCACTGATGATGTGGCTGATCATGCCCTGATCACGTGACTGAACATGCACTGATCAAGTGGCTATCATGCACTGATCACTTGGCTGGTCATACACTGATCATGCAGCTACCATGTACTGGTCACGTGACTGATCATGCACTGATGACGTAATTGATCATGCACTGATCATGTGGCTGATCATGCACTGATCACTTTCTGATCATTCACTGATCACGTGACTGATCATGCACTGATCACGTGGCTATCATGCACTGATCACCCACGTGATCAGTGCCTGCTCAGTCACGTGATCTGGACTTGATCAGCCACGTGATCAGTGCCTGCAGAGTCACGTGATCAGGGCCTGCTGAGCTGCGTGATTCCTGCCGGCTCATCTGCATGACAATTGCCATCTGAGCTGCGTGATTCCTGTCGGCTCATCTGCTTGACAATTGCCAGCTGAGCTGCGTGATTCCTGCCTGGTCACGTGCTTGATTATTGCCAGTTGAGTAGCATGATTCGTCACTGCTGAGCTCCATGCTTATTGCCTGCTGATTGCGTGGTTCGTGTCTGCTCAGCTCTTTGAGTATTGCCTCCTGAGGTCCCTGTTCGGTCGCCACCTGTCGGGGACCAGCCCCAACTGATCCAGGGTATTCGAAGGAGAGATGGCCTAGGCGACTATTTATATGCTAATCAGAGATGTCAAGAATAATAGTATGAGGAGAGCTCAGTAGGAAAATTCGGTGGAGAAAAGAGACTGAGGAGCTTGGTTTACGCGGAAGACCAATCAAACTTCAAGACAAGAAGTTTGCACCACTTACGTAGGCCGCAGGCGCCCTCTCGAATGGCGAAAGGGGCCTCACCCTAGACACCTTCTCGAGTGGGTCTTAGCAGCCCAGGCATAATTAGGAAGCGTGGTGGGTTCCGCGCTCCAGATGGAGACTCAGCTGGAAGTTAAAGGGAAGAATGACAAGGAACTTTATGAATTGGAGCTGTAAGTTACCTCTTTGACAGAGAGAGCGAGATGGTGGTGGGGGACAGCCCCCAGTGAAATCAGAGGTGAAAGCACAAAGCAATACAGTAGGCAGACTCCGGTGTTTTTGGGGGGAGATGCTCGAGAATATCCGGGTGGACTCCTGAGGCTCGATCCCGCATTTGCGTATGCCGAGCCTCCTTCCTCCTGACCTTTGTCCAGAGTGGAATGCCTCCCCGGCTCCCGGCACATGATCAGTGCCTGCTCAGCCACGTGATCACTGAGGGCACAGTCACGTGATCAGCGCCTCTCAGTCACGTGATCACCGTATTATGAACACGTGATCAGTGAACGACCAGCCAGATGATCACTGCATGCGAGGTCAGGTGGTCAGTTCCTGATAAGCCACCTGATCAGTGCGTGCACAGTCCCCTGATCAGCGCCTGTCAGTCACTGATCACTGCCTGATAAACCCGTGATCAGTGCCCGAACAGCCACGTCATCAGTGCATGCGCAGTCACGTCATCAGTGCATGATAGCCACGTGATAAGTGCGTGCACAGTCCCATGATCAGCGCCTGTCAGTCACTGATCATTGCCTGAGAAACACGTGATCAGTGCATGATGAGCCATGTGATCAGTGCCCGATCAGCCACGTCATCAGTGCATGCGCAGTCACATCATCAGTGCATGATAGCCACGTGATCAGTGCCTGCTCAGTCACGTGATCTGGACTTGATCAGCCACGTGATCAGTGCCTGCAGAGTCACGTGATCAAGGCCTGCTGAGCTGCGTGATTCCTGCCGGCTCATCTGCATGACAATTGCCAGCTGAGCTGCGTGATTCCTGTCGGCTCATCTGCTTGACAATTGCCAGCTGAGCTGCGTGATTCCTGCCTGGTCACGTGCTTGATTATTGCCAGTTGAGCAGCATGATTCGTCACTGCTGAGCTCCATGCTTATTGCCTGCTGATTGCGTGGTTCGTGTCTGCTCAGCTCTTTGAGTATTGCCTCCTGAGGTCCCTGTTCGGTCGCCACCTGCCGGGGACAAGCCCCAACTGATCCAGGGTATTCGAAGGAGAGATGGCCTAGGCGACTATTTATATGCTAATCAGAGATGTCAAGAATAATAGTATGAGGAGAGCTCAGTAGGAAAATTCGGTGGAGAAAAGAGACTGAGGAGCTTGGTTTACGCGGAAGACCAATCAAACTTCAAGACAAGAAGTTTGCACCACTTACGTAGGCCGCAGGCGCCCTCTCGAATGGCGAAAGGTGCCTCACCCTAGACACCTTCTCGAGTGGGTCTTAGCAGCCCAGGCATAATTAGGAAGCATGGTGGGTTCCTCGCTCCAGATGGAGACTCAGCTGGAAGTTAAAGGGAAGAATGACAAGGAACTTTATGAATTGGAGCTGTAAGTTACCTCTTTGACAGAGAGAGCGAGATGGTGGTGGGGGACAGCCCCCAGTGAAATCAGAGGTGAGAGCACAAAGCAATACAGTAGGCAGACTCCGGGTTTTTTGGGGGGGAGATGCTCGAGAATATCCGGGTGGACTCCTGAGGCTCGATCCCGCATTTGCATATGCCGAGCCTCCTTCCTCATGACCTTTGTCCAGAGTGGAATGCCTCCCCGGCTCCCGGCACATGATCAGTGCATGCTCAGTCACGATATCAGTGCCTGCTCAGCCACGTGATCACTGACGGCACAGTCATGTGATCAGCGCCTCTCAGTCACGTGATCACCGTATGATAAACACGTGATCAGTGAACGACCAGCCAGGTGATCACTGCATGCGCGGTCAGGTGGTCAGTTCCTGATCAGCCACCTGATCAGTGCGTGCACAGTCCCCTGATCAGCGCCTGTCAGTCACTGATCACTGCCTGACAAACCCGTGATCAGTGCCCGAACAGCCACGTCATCAGTGCATGCGCAGTCACGTGATCAGTGCATGATAGCCACGTGATCAGTGCGTGCACAGTCCCATGATCAGCGCCTGTCAGTCACTGATCATTGCCTGAGAAACACGTGATCAGTGCATGATGAGCCATGTGATCAGTGCCGGATCAGCCACGACATCAGTGCATGCGCAGTCACGACATCAGTGCATGATAGCCACGTGATCAGTGCCTGCTCAGTCACGTGATCTGGACTTGATCAGCCACGTGATCAGTGCCTGCAGAGTCACGTGATCAGGGCCTGCTGAGCTGCGTGATTCCTGCCGGCTCATCTGCATGACAATTGCCAGCTGAGCTGCGTGATTCCTGCCGGCTCATCTGCATGATAATTGCCATCTGAGCTGCGTGATTCCTGTCGGCTCATCTGCTTGACAATTGCCAGCTGAGCTGCGTGATTCCTGCCTGGTCACGTGCTTGATTATTGCCAGTTGAGCAGCATGATTCGTCACTGCTGAGCTCCATGCTTATTGCCTGCTGATTGCGTGGTTCGTGTCTGCTCAGCTCTTTGAGTATTGCCTCCTGAGGTCCCTGTTCGGTCGCCACCTGCCGGGGACCAGCCCCAACTGATCCAGGGTATTCGAAGGAGAGATGGCCTAGGCGACTATTTATATGCTAATCAGAGATGTCAAGAATAATAGTATGAGGAGAGCTCAGTAGGAAAATTCGGTGGAGAAAGGAGACTGAGGAGCTTGGTTTACGCGGAAGACCAATCAAACTTCAAGACAAGGAGTTTGCACCACTTACGTAGGCCGCAGGCGCCCTCTCGAATGGCGAAAGGGGCCTCACCCTAGACACCTTCTCGAGTGGGTCTTAGCAGCCCAGGCATAATTAGGAAGCGTGGTGGGTTCCGCGCTCCAGATGGAGACTCAGCTGGAAGTTAAAGGGAAGAATGACAAGGAACTTTATGAATTGGAGCTGTAAGTTACCTCTTTGACAGAGAGAGCGAGATGGTGGTGGGGGACAGCCCCCAGTGAAATCAGAGGTGAGAGCACAAAGCAATACAGTAGGCAGACTCCGGTGTTTTTGGGGGGAGATGCTCGAGAATATCCAGGTGGACTCCTGAGGCTCGATCCCGCATTTGCGTATGCCGAGCCTCCTTCCTCATGACCGTTGTCCAGAGTGGAATGCCTCCCCGGCTCCCGGCACATGATCAGTGCATGCTCAGTCACGATATCAGTGCCTGCTCAGCCACGTGATCACTGACGTCACAGTCACGTGATCAGCGCCTCTCAGTCACGTGATCACCGTATGATAAACACGTGATCAGTGAACGACCAGCCAGGTGATCACTGCATGCGCGGTCAGGTGGTCAGTTCCTGATCAGACACCTGATCAGTGCGTGCACAGTCCCCTGATCAGCGCCTGTCAGTCACTGATCACTGCCTGATAAACCCGTGATCAGTGCCCGAACAGCCACGTCATCAGTGCATGCGCAGTCACGTCATCAGTGCATGATAGCCACGTGATCAGTGCGTGCACAGTCCCATGATCAGCGCCTGTCAGTCACTGATCATTGCCTGAGAAACACGTGATCAGTGCATGATGAGCCATGTGATCAGTGCCCGATCAGCCACATCATCAGTGCTTGCGCAGTCACGTCATCAGTGCATGATAGCCACGTGATCAGTGCCTGCTCAGTCACGTGATCTGGACTTGATCAGCCACGTGATCAGTGCCTGCAGAGTCACGTGATCAGGGCCTGCTGAGCTGCGTGATTCCTGCCGGCTCATCTGCATGACAATTGCCAGCTGAGCTGCGTGATTCCTGTCGGCTCATCTGCTTGACAATTGCCAGCTGAGCTGCGTGATTCCTGCCTGGTCCCGTGCTTGATTATTGCCAGTTGAGCAGCATGATTCGTCACTGCTGAGCTCCATGCTTATTGCCTGCTGATTGCGTGGTTCGTGTCTGCTCAGCTCTTTGAGTATTGCCTCCTGAGGTCCCTGTTCGGTCGCCACCTGCCGGGGACCAGCCCCAACTGATCCAGGGTATTCGAAGGAGAGATGGCCTAGGCGACTATTTATATGCTAATCAGAGATGTCAAGAATAATAGTATGAGGAGAGCTCAGTAGGAAAATTCGGTGGAGAAAAGAGACTGATGAGCTTGGTTTACGCGGAAGACCAATCAAACTTCAAGACAAGAAGTTTGCACCACTTACGTAGGCCGCAGGCGCCCTCTCGAATGGCGAAAGGTGCCTCACCCTAGACACCTTCTCGAGTGGGTCTTAGCAGCCCAGGCATAATTAGGAAGCATGGTGGGTTCCGCTCTCCAGATGGAGACTCAGCTGGAAGTTAAAGGGAAGAATGACAAGGAACTTTATGAATTGGAGCTGTAAGTTACCTCTTTGACAGAGAGAGCGAGATGGTGGTGGGGGACAGCCCCCAGTGAAATCAGAGGTGAGAGCACAAAGCAATACAGTAGGCAGACTCCGGTTTTTTGGGGGGAGATGCTCGAGAATATCCGGGTGGATTCCTGAGGCTCGATCCCGCATTTGCATATGCCGAGCCTCCTTCCTCCTGACCTTTTTCCAGAGTGGATTGCCTCACCGGCTCCCGGCACATGATCAGTGCATGCTCAGTCACGATATCAGTGCCTGCTCAGCCACGTGATCACTGACGGCACAGTCACGTGATCAGCGCCTCTCAGTCACGTGATCACCGTATGATAAACACGTGATCAGTGAACGACCAGCCAGGTGATCACTGCATGCGCGGTCAGGTGGTCAGTTCCTGATCAGACACCTGATCAGTGCGTGCACAGTCCCCTGATCAGCGCCTGTCAGTCACTGATCACTGCCTGATAAACCCGTGATCAGTGCCCGAACAGCCACGTCATGAGTGCATGCGCAGTCACGTCATCAGTGCATGATAGCCACGTGATCAGTGCGTGCACAGTCCCATGATCAGCGCCTGTCAGTCACTGATCATTGCCTGAGAAACACGTGATCAGTGCATGATGAGCCATGTGATCAGTGCCCGATCAGCCACGTCATCAGTGCATGCGCAGTCACGTCATCAGTGCATGATAGCCACGTGATCTGTGCCTGCTCAGTCACGTGATCTGGACTTGATCAGCCACGTGATCAGTGCCTGCAGAGTCACGTGATCAGGGCCTGCTGAGCTGCGTGATTCCTGCCGGCTCATCTACATGACAATTGCCAGCTGAGCTGCGTGATTCCTGCCGGCTCATCTGCATGACAATTGCCATCTGAGCTGCGTGATTCCTGTCGGCTCATCTGCTTGACAATTGCCAGCTGAGCTGCGTGATTCCTGCCTGGTCCCGTGCTTGATTATTGCCAGTTGAGCAGCATGATTCGTCACTGCTGAGCTCCATGCTTATTGCCTCCTGATTGCGTGGTTCGTGTCTGCTCAGCTCTTTGAGTATTGCCTCCTGAGGTCCCTGTTCGGTCGCCACCTGCCGGGGACCAGCCCCAAATGATCCAGGGTATTCGAAGGAGAGATGGCCTAGTCGACTATTTATATGCTAATCAGAGATGTCAAGAATAATAGTATGAGGAGAGCTCAGTAGGAAAATTCGGTGGAGAAAAGAGACTGAGGAGCTTGGTTTATGCGGAAGACCAATCAAACTTCAAGACAAGAAGTTTGCACCACTTACGTAGGCCGCAGGCGCCCTCTCGAATGGCGAAAGTTGCCTCACCCTAGACACCTTTTCGAGTGGGTCTTAGCAGCCCAGGCATAATTAGGAAGCGTGGTGGGTTCCGCGCTCCAGATGGAGACTCAGCTGGAAGTTAAAGGGAAGAATGACAAGGAACTTTATGAATTGGAGCTGTAAGTTACCTCTTTGACAGAGAGAGCGAGATGGTGGTGGGGGACAGCCCCCAGTGAAATCAGAGGTGAGAGCACAAAGCAATACAGTAGGCAGACTCCGGTTTTTTTGGGGGGAGATGCTCGAGAATACCCGGGTGGACTCCTGAGGCTCGATCCCGCATTTGCGTATGCCGAGCCTCCTTCCTCATGACCTTTGTCCAGAGTGGAATGCCTCCCCGGCTCCCGGCACATGATCAGTGCATGCTCAGTCACGATATCAGTGCCTGCTCAGCCACGTGATCACTGACGGCACAGTCACGTGATCAGCGCCTCTCAGTCACGTGATCACCGTATGATGAACACGTGATCAGTGAACGACCAGCCAGGTGATCACTGCATGCGCGGTCAGGTGGTCAGTTCCTGATCAGCCACCTGATCAGTGCGTGCACAGTCCCCTGATCAGCGCCTGTCAGTCACTGATCACTGCCTGATAAACCCGTGATCAGTGCCCGAACAGCCACGTCATCAGTGCATGCGCAGTCACGTGATCAGTGCATGATAGCCACGTGATCAGTGCGTGCACAGTCCCATGATCAGCGCCTGTCAGTCACTGATCATTGCCTGAGAAACACGTGATCAGTGCATGATGAGCCATGTGATCAGTGCCCGATCAGCCACGTCATCAGTGCATGCGCATTCACGTCATCAGTGCATGATAGCCACGTGATCAGTGCCTGCTCAGTCACGTGATCTGGACTTGATCAGCCACGTGATCAGTGCCTGCAGAGTCACGTGATCAGGGCCTGCTGAGCTGCGTGATTCCTGCCGGCTCATCTGCATGACAATTGCCAGCTGAGCTGCGTGATTCCTGCCGGCTCATCTGCATGACAATTGCCATCTGAGCTGCGTGATTCCTGTCGGCTCATCTGCTTGACAATTGCCAGCTGAGCTGCGTGATTCCTGCCTGGTCCCGTGCTTGATTATTGCCAGTTGAGCAGCATGATTCGTCACTGCTGAGCTCCATGCTTATTGCCTGCTGATTGCGTGGTTCCTGTCTGCTCAGCTCTTTGAGTATTGCCTCCTGAGGTCCCTGTTCGGTCGCCACCTGCCGGGGACCAGCCCCAACTGATCCAGGGTATTCGAAGGAGAGATGGCCTAGTCGACTATTTATATGCTAATCAGAGATGCTAAGAATAATAGTATGAGAAGAGCTCAGTAGGAAAATTCGGTGGAGAAAAGAGACTGAGGAGCTTGGTTTACGCGGAAGACCAATCAAACTTCAAGACAAGAAGTTTGCACCACTTACGTAGGCCGCAGGCGCCCTCTCGAATGGCGAAAGGTGCCTCACCCTAGACACCTTTTCGAGTGGGTCTTAGCAGCCCAGGCATAATTAGGAAGCGTGGTGGGTTCCGCGCTCCAGATGGAGACTCAGCTGGAAGTTAAAGGGAAGAATGACAAGGAACTTTATGAATTGGAGCTGTAAGTTACCTCTTTGACAGAGAGAGCGAGATGGTGGTGGGGGACAGCCCCCAGTGAAATCAGAGGTGAGAGCACAAAGCAATACAGTATGCAGACTCCGGTTTTTTTGGGGGGAGATGCTCGAGAATACCCGGGTGGACTCCTGAGGCTCGATCCCGCATTTGCGTATGCCGAGCCTCCTTCCTCATGACCTTTGTCCAGAGTGGAATGCCTCCCCGGCTCCCGGCACATGATCAGTGCATGCTCAGTCATGATATCAGTGCCTGCTCAGCCACGTGATCACTGACGGCACAGTCACGTGATCAGCGCCTCTCAGTCACGTGATCACAGTATGATAAACACGTGATCAGTGAACGACCAGCCAGGTGATCACTGCATGCGCGGTCAGGTGGTCAGTTCCTGATCAGCCACCTGATCAGTGCGTGCACAGTCCCCTGATCAGCGCCTGTCAGTCACTGATCACTGCCTGATAAACCCGTGATCAGTGCCCGAACAGCCACGTCATCAGTGCATGCGCAGTCACGTGATCAGTGCATGATAGCCACGTGATCAGTGCGTGCACAGTCCCATGATCAGCGCCTGTCAGTCACTGATCACTGCCTGATAAACCCGTGATCAGTGCCCGAACAGCCACGTCATCAGTGCATGCGCAGTCACGTGATCAGTGCATGATAGCCACGTGATCAGTGCATGCACAGTCCCATGATCAGCGCCTGTCAGTCACTGATCATTGCCTGAGAAACACGTGATCAGTGCATGATGAGCCATGTGATCAGTGCCCGATCAGCCACGTCATCAGTGCATGCGCAGTCACGTCATCAGTGCATGATAGCCACGTGATCAGTGCCTGCTCAGTCACGTGATCTGGACTTGATCAGCCACGTGATCAGTGCCTGCAGAGTCACGTGATCAGGGCCTGCTGAGCTGCGTGATTCCTGCCGGCTCATCTGCATGACAATTGCCAGCTGAGCTGCGTGATTCCTGCCGGCTCATCTGCATGACAATTGCCATCTGAGCTGCGTGATTCCTGTCGGCTCATCTGCTTGACAATTGCCAGCTGAGCTGCGTGATTCCTGCCTGGTCCCGTGCTTGATTATTGCCAGTTGAGCAGCATGATTCGTCACTGCTGAGCTCCATGCTTATTGCCTGCTGATTGCGTGGTTCCTGTCTGCTCAGCTCTTTGAGTATTGCCTCCTGAGGTCCCTGTTCGGTCGCCACCTGCCGGGGACCAGCCCCAACTGATCCAGGGTATTCGAAGAAGAGATGGCCTAGTCGACTATTTATATGCTAATCAGAGATGTCAAGAATAATAGTATGAGAAGAGCTCAGTAGGAAAATTCGGTGGAGAAAAGAGACTGAGGAGCTTGGTTTACGCGGAAGACCAATCAAACTTCAAGACAAGAAGTTTGCACCACTTACGTAGGCCGCAGGCGCCCTCTCGAATGGCGAAAGGTGCCTCACCCTAGACACCTTTTCGAGTGGGTCTTAGCAGCCCAGGCATAATTAGGAAGCGTGGTGGGTTCCGCGCTCCAGATGGAGACTCAGCTGGAAGTTAAAGGGAAGAATGACAAGGAACTTTATGAATTGGAGCTGTAAGTTACCTCTTTGACAGAGAGAGCGAGATGGTGGTGGGGGACAGCCCCCAGTGAAATCAGAGGTGAGAGCACAAAGCAATACAGTAGGCAGACTCCGGTTTTTTTGGGGGGAGATGCTCGAGAATACCCGGGTGGACTCCTGAGGCTGGATCCCGCATTTGCGTATGCCGAGCCTCCTTCCTCATGACCTTTGTCCAGAGTGGAATGCCTCCCCGGCTCCCGGCACATGATCAGTGCATGCTCAGTCATGATATCAGTGCCTGCTCAGCCACGTGATCACTGACGGCACAGTCACGTGATCAGCGCCTCTCAGTCACGTGATCACCGTATGATAAACACGTGATCAGTGAACGACCAGCCAGGTGATCACTGCATGCGCGGTCAGGTGGTCAGTTCCTGATCAGCCACCTGATCAGTGCGTGCACAGTCCCCTGATCAGCGCCTGTCAGTCACTGATCACTGCCTGATAAACCCGTGATCAGTGCCCGAACAGCCACGTCATCAGTGCATGCGCAGTCACGTGATCAGTGCATGATAGCCACGTGATCAGTGCGTGCACAGTCCCATGATCAGCGCCTGTCAGTCACTGATCATTGCCTGAGAAACACGTGATCAGTGCATGATGAGCCATGTGATCAGTGCCCGATCAGCCACGTCATCAGTGCATGCGCAGTCACGTCATCAGTGCATGATAGCCACGTGATCAGTGCCTGCTCAGTCACGTGATCTGGACTTGATCAGCCACGTGATCAGTGCCTGCAGAGTCACGTGATCAGGGCCTGCTGAGCTGCGTGATTCCTGCCGGCTCATCTGCATGACAATTGCCATCTGAGCTGCGTGATTCCTGTCGGCTCATCTGCTTGACAATTGCCAGCTGAGCTGCGTGATTCCTGCCTGGTCACGTGCTTGATTATTGCCAGTTGAGCAGCATGATTCGTCACTGCTGAGCTCCATGCTTATTGCCTGCTGATTGCGTGGTTCGTGTCTGCTCAGCTCTTTGAGTATTGCCTCCTGAGGTCCCTGTTCGGTCGCCACCTGCCGGGGACCAGCCCCAACTGATCCAGGGTATTCGAAGGAGAGATGGCCTAGGCGACTATTTATGTGCTAATCAGAGATGTCAAGAATAATAGTATGAGGAGAGCTCAGTAGGAAAATTCGGTGGAGAAAAGAGACTGAGTAGCTTGGTTTACGCGGAAGACCAATCAAACTTCAAGACAAGAAGTTTGCACCACTTACGTAGGCCGCAGGCGCCCTCTCGAATGGCGAAAGGTGCCTCACCCTAGACACCTTCTCGAGTGGGTCTTAGCAGCCCAGGCATAATTAGGAAGCGTGGTGGGTTCCGCGCTCCAGATGGAGACTCAGCTGGAAGTTAAAGGGAAGAATGACAAGGAACTTTATGAAT
Organism: Bos javanicus; assembly: GCF_032452875.1. Taxonomy (NCBI): domain Eukaryota; kingdom Metazoa; phylum Chordata; class Mammalia; order Artiodactyla; family Bovidae; genus Bos; species Bos javanicus. The sequence goes on from NW_026893802.1 coordinate 327,351, forward strand.
TGGAGCTGTAAGTTACCTCTTTGACAGAGAGAGCGGGATGGTGGTGGGGGACAGCCCCCAGTGAAATCAGAGGTGAGAGCACAAAGCAATACAGTAGGCAGACTCTGGTTTTTGGGGGGAGATGCTCGAGAATACCCGGGTGGACTCCTGAGGCTCGATCCCGCATTTGCGTATGCCGAGCCTCCTTCCTCATGACCTTTGTCCAGAGTGGAATGCCTCCCCGGCTCCCGGCACATGATCAGTGCAGGCTCAGTCACGATATCAGTGCCTGCTCAGCCACGTGACCACTGACGGCACAGTCACGTGATCAGCGCCTCTCAGTCACGTGATCACCGTATGATGAACACGTGATCAGTGAACGACCAGCCAGGTGATCACTGCTTGCGCGGTCAGGTGGTCAGTTCCTGATCAGCCACATGATCAGTGCGTGCACAGTCCCCTGATCAGCGCCTGTCAGTCACTGATCACTGCCTGATAAACCCGTGATCAGTGCCCGAACAGCCACGTCATCAGTGCATGCGCAGTCAAGTGATCAGTGCATGATAGCCACGTGATCAGTGCGTGCACAGTCCCATGATCAGCGCCTGTCAGTCACTGATCATTGCCTGAGAAACACGTGATCAGTGCATGATGAGCCATGTGATCAGTGCCCGATCAGCCACGTCATCAGTGCATGCGCAGTCACGTCATCAGTGCATGATAGCCACGTGATCAGTGCCTGCTCAGTCACGTGATCTGGACTTGATCAGCCACGTGATCAGTGCCTGCAGAGTCACGTGATCAGGGCCTGCTGAGCTGCGTGATTCCTGCCGGCTCATCTGCATGACAATTGCCATCTGAGCTGCGTGATTCCTGTCGGCTCATCTGCTTGACAATTGCCAGCTGAGCTGCGTGATTCCTGCCTGGTCACGTGTTGATTATTGCCAGTTGAGCAGCATGATTCGTCACTGCTGAGCTCCATGCTTATTGCCTGCTGATTGCGTGGTTCGTGTCTGCTCAGCTCTTTGAGTATTGCCTCCTGAGGTCCCTGTTCGGTCGCCACCTGCCGGGGACCAGCCCCAACTGATCCAGGGTATTCGAAGGAGAGATGGCCTAGGCGACTATTTATGTGCTAATCAGAGATGTCAAGAATAATAGTATGAGGAGAGCTCAGTAGGAAAATTCGGTGGAGGAAAGAGACTGAGGAGCTTGGTTTACGCGGAAGACCAATCAAACTTCAAGACAAGAAGTTTGCACCACTTACGTAGGCCGCAGGCGCCCTCTCGAATGGCGAAAGGTGCCTCACCCTAGACACCTTCTCGAGTGGGTCTTAGCAGCCCAGGCATGATTAGGAAGCGTGGTGGGTTCCGCGCTCCAGATGGAGACTCAGCTGGAAGTTAAAGGGAAGAATGACAAGGAACTTTATGAATTGGAGCTGTAAGTTACCTCTTTGACAGAGAGAGCGAGATGGTGGTGGGGGACAGCCCCCAGTGAAATCAGAGGTGAGAGCACAAAGCAATACAGTAGGCAGACTCCGGTTTTTTTGGGGGGAGATGCTCGAGAATACCCGGGTGGACTCCTGAGGCTCGATCCCGCATTTGCGTATGCCGAGCCTCCTTCCTCATGACCTTTGTCCAGAGTGGAATGCCTCCCCGGCTCCCGGCACATGATCAGTGCATGCTCAGTCATGATATCAGTGCCTGCTCAGCCACGTGATCACTGACGGCACAGTCACGTGATCAGCGCCTCTCAGTCACGTGATCACAGTATGATAAACACGTGATCAGTGAACGACCAGCCAGGTGATCACTGCATGCGCGGTCAGGTGGTCAGTTCCTGATCAGCCACCTGATCAGTGCGTGCACAGTCCCCTGATCAGCGCCTGTCAGTCACTGATCACTGCCTGATAAACCCGTGATCAGTGCCCGAACAGCCACGTCATCAGTGCATGCGCAGTCACGTGATCAGTGCATGATAGCCACGTGATCAGTGCGTGCACAGTCCCATGATCAGCGCCTGTCAGTCACTGATCACTGCCTGATAAACCCGTGATCAGTGCCCGAACAGCCACGTCATCAGTGCATGCGCAGTCACGTGATCAGTGCATGATAGCCACGTGATCAGTGCATGCACAGTCCCATGATCAGCGCCTGTCAGTCACTGATCATTGCCTGATAAACACGTGATCAGTGCATGATGAGCCATGTGATCAGTGCCCGATCAGCCACGTCATCAGTGCATGCGCAGTCACGTCATCAGTGCATGATAGCCACGTGATCAGTGCCTGCTCAGTCACGTGATCTGGACTTGATCAGCCACGTGATCAGTGCCTGCAGAGTCACGTGATCAGGGCCTGCTGAGCTGCGTGATTCCTGCCGGCTCATCTGCATGACAATTGCCAGCTGAGCTGCGTGATTCCTGCCGGCTCATCTGCATGACAATTGCCATCTGAGCTGCGTGATTCCTGTCGGCTCATCTGCTTGACAATTGCCAGCTGAGCTGCGTGATTCCTGCCTGGTCCCGTGCTTGATTATTGCCAGTTGAGCAGCATGATTCGTCACTGCTGAGCTCCATGCTTATTGCCTGCTGATTGCGTGGTTCCTGTCTGCTCAGCTCTTTGAGTATTGCCTCCTGAGGTCCCTGTTCGGTCGCCACCTGCCGGGGACCAGCCCCAACTGATCCAGGGTATTCGAAGAAGAGATGGCCTAGTCGACTATTTATATGCTAATCAGAGATGTCAAGAATAATAGTATGAGAAGAGCTCAGTAGGAAAATTCGGTGGAGAAAAGAGACTGAGGAGCTTGGTTTACGCGGAAGACCAATCAAACTTCAAGACAAGAAGTTTGCACCACTTACGTAGGCCGCAGGCGCCCTCTCGAATGGCGAAAGGTGCCTCACCCTAGACACCTTTTCGAGTGGGTCTTAGCAGCCCAGGCATAATTAGGAAGCGTGGTGGGTTCCGCGCTCCAGATGGAGACTCAGCTGGAAGTTAAAGGGAAGAATGACAAGGAACTTTATGAATTGGAGCTGTAAGTTACCTCTTTGACAGAGAGAGCGAGATGGTGGTGGGGGACAGCCCCCAGTGAAATCAGAGGTGAGAGCACAAAGCAATACAGTAGGCAGACTCCGGTTTTTTTGGGGGGAGATGCTCGAGAATACCCGGGTGGACTCCTGAGGCTCGATCCCGCATTTGCGTATGCCGAGCCTCCTTCCTCATGACCTTTGTCCAGAGTGGAATGCCTCCCCGGCTCCCGGCACATGATCAGTGCATGCTCAGTCATGATATCAGTGCCTGCTCAGCCACGTGATCACTGACGGCACAGTCACGTGATCAGCGCCTCTCAGTCACGTGATCAACGTATGATAAACACGTGATCAGTGAACGACCAGCCAGGTGATCACTGCATGCGCGGTCAGGTGGTCAGTTCCTGATCAGCCACCTGATCAGTGCGTGCACAGTCCCCTGATCAGCACCTGTCAGTCACTGATCACTGCCTGATAAACCCGTGATCAGTGCCCGTACAGCCACGTCATCAGTGCATGCGCAGTCACGTGATCAGTGCATGATAGCCACGTGATCAGTGCGTGCACAGTCCCATGATCAGCGCCTGTCAGTCACTGATCATTGCCTGAGAAACACGTGATCAGTGCATGATGAGCCATGTGATCAGTGCCCGATCAGCCACGTCATCAGTGCATGCGCAGTCACGTCATCAGTGCATGATAGCCACGTGATCAGTGCCTGCTCAGTCACGTGATCTGGACTTGATCAGCCACGTGATCAGTGCCTGCAGAGTCACGTGATCAGGGCCTGCTGAGCTGCGTGATTCCTGCCGGCTCATCTGCATGACAATTGCCAGCTGAGCTGCGTGATTCCTGTCGGCTCATCTGCTTGACAATTGCCAGCTGAGCTGCGTGATTCCTGCCTGGTCACGTGCTTGATTATTGCCAGTTGAGCAGCATGATTCGTCACTGCTGAGCTCCATGCTTATTGCCTGCTGATTGCGTGGTTCGTGTCTGCTCAGCTCTTTGAGTATTGCCTCCTGAGGTCCCTGTTCGGTCGCCACCTGCCGGGGACCAGCCCCAACTGATCCAGGGTATTCGAAGGAGAGATGGCCTAGGCGACTATTTATGTGCTAATCAGAGATGTCAAGAATAATAGTATGAGGAGAGCTCAGTAGGAAAATTCGGTGGAGAAAAGAGACTGAGTAGCTTGGTTTACGCGGAAGACCAATCAAACTTCACGACAAGAAGTTTGCACCACTTACGTAGGCCGCAGGCGCCCTCTCGAATGGCGAAAGGTGCCTCACCCTAGACACCTTCTCGAGTGGGTCTTAGCAGCCCAGGCATAATTAGGAAGCGTGGTGGGTTCCGCGCTCCAGATGGAGACTCAGCTGGAAGTTAAAGGGAAGAATGACAAGGAACTTTATGAATTGGAGCTGTAAGTTACCTCTTTGACAGAGAGAGCGAGATGGTGGTGGGGGACAGCCCCCAGTGAAATCAGAGGTGAGAGCACAAAGCAATACAGTAGGCAGACTCCGGTTTTTGGGGGGAGATGCTCGAGAATATCCGGGTGGACTCCTGAGGCTCGATCCCGCATTTGCGTATGCCGAGCCTCCTTCCTCATGACCTTTGTCCAGAGTGGAATGCCTCCCCGGCTCCCGGCACAAGATCAGTGCATGCTCAGTCACGATATCAGTGCCTGCTCAGCCACGTGATCACTGACGGCACAGTCACGTGATCAGCGCCTCTCAGTCACGTGATCACCGTATGATGAACACGTGATCAGTGAACGACCAGCCAGGTGATCACTGCATGCGCGGTCAGGTGGTCAGTTCCTGATCAGCCACCTGATCAGTGCGTGCACAGTCCCCTGATCAGCGCCTGTCAGTCACTGATCACTGCCTGATAAACCCGTGATCAGTGCCCGAACAGCCACGTCATCAGTGCATGCGCAGTCACGTGATCAGTGCATGATAGCCACGTGATCAGTGCGTGCACAGTCCCATGATCAGCGCCTGTCAGTCACTGATCATTGCCTGATAAACACGTGATCAGTGCATGATGAGCCATGTGATCAGTGCCCGATCAGCCACGTCATCAGTGCTTGCGCAGTCACGTCATCAGTGCATGATAGCCACGTGATCAGTGCCTGCTCAGTCACGTGATCTGGACTTGATCAGCCACGTGATCAGTGCCTGCAGAGTCACGTGATCAGGGCCTGCTGAGCTGCGTGATTCCTGCCGGCTCATCTGCATGACAATTGCCATCTGAGCTGCGTGATTCCTGTCGGCTCATCTGCTTGACAATTGCCAGCTGAGCTGCGTGATTCCTGCCTGGTCACGTGTTGATTATTGCCAGTTGAGCAGCATGATTCGTCACTGCTGAGCTCCATGCTTATTGCCTGCTGATTGCGTGGTTCGTGTCTGCTCAGCTCTTTGAGTATTGCCTCCTGAGGTCCCTGTTGGGTCGCCACCTGCCGGGGACCAGCCCCAACTGATCCAGGGTATTCGAAGGAGAGATGGCCTAGGCGACTATTTATGTGCTAATCAGAGATGTCAAGAATAATAGTATGAGGAGAGCTCAGTAGGAAAATTCGGTGGAGGAAAGAGACTGAGGAGCTTGGTTTACGCGGAAGACCAATCAAACTTCAAGACAAGAAGTTTGCACCACTTACGTAGGCCGCAGGCGCCCTCTCGAATGGCGAAAGGTGCCTCACCCTAGACACCTTCTCGAGTGGGTCTTAGCAGCCCAGGCATGATTAGGAAGCGTGGTGGGTTCCGCGCTCCAGATGGAGACTCAGCTGGAAGTTAAAGGGAAGAATGACAAGGAACTTTATGAATTGGAGCTGTAAGTTACCTCTTTGACAGAGAGAGCGAGATGGTGGTGGGGGACAGCCCCCAGTGAAATCAGAGGTGAGAGCACAAAGCAATACAGTAGGCAAACTCCGGTTTTTTTGGGGGGAGATGCTCGAGAATATCCGGGTGGACTCCTGAGGCTCGATCCCGCATTTGCATATGCCGAGCCTCCTTCCTCATGACCTTTGTCCAGAGTGGAATGCCTCCCCGGCTCCCGGCACATGATCAGTGCATGCTCAGTCACGATATCAGTGCCTGCTCAGCCACGTGATCACTGACGACACAGTCACGAGATCAGCGCCTCTCAGTCACGTGATCACCGTATGATGAACACGTGATCAGTGAACGACCACCCAGGTGATCACTGCATGCGCGGTCAGGTGGTCAGTTCCTGATCAGCCACCTGATCAGTGCGTGCACAGTCCCCTGATCAGCGCCTGTCAGTCACTGATCACTGCCTGATAAACCCGTGATCAGTGCCCGAACAGCCACGTCATCAGGTCATGCGCAGTCACGTGATCAGTGCATGATAGCCACGTGATCAGTGCGTGCACAGTCCCATGATCAGCGCCTGTCAGTCACTGATCATTGCCTGAGAAACACGTGATCAGTGCATGATGAGCCATGTGATCAGTGCCCGATCAGCCACGTCATCAGTGCATGCGCAGTCACGTCATCAGTGCATGATAGCCACGTGATCAGTGCCTGCTCAGTCACGTGATCTGGACTTGATCAGCCACGTGATCAGTGCCTGCAGAGTCACGTGATCAGGGCCTGCTGAGCTGCGTGATTCCTGCCGGCTCATCTGCATGACAATTGCCATCTGAGCTGCGTGATTCCTGTCGGCTCATCTGCTTGACAATTGCCAGCTGAGCTGCGTGATTCCTGCCTGGTCACGTGTTGATTATTGCCAGTTGAGCAGCATGATTCGTCACTGCTGAGCTCCATCCTTATTGCCTGCTGATTGCGTGGTTCGTGTCTGCTCAGCTCTTTGTGTATTGCCTCCTGAGGTCCCTGTTCGGTCGCCACCTGCAGGGGACCAGCCCCAACTGATCCAGGGTATTCGAAGGAGAGATGGCCTAGGCGACTATTTATATGCTAATCAGAGATGTCAAGAATAATAGTATGAGGAGAGCTCAGTAGGAAAATTCGGTGGAGAAAAGAAACTGAGTAGCTTGGTTTACGCGGAAGACCAATCAAACTTCAAGACAAGAAGTTTGCACCACTTACGTAGGCCGCAGGCGCCCTCTCGAATGGCGAAAGGTGCCTCACCCTAGACACCTTCTCGAGTGGGTCTTAGCAGCCCAGGCATAATTAGGAAGCGTGGTGGGTTCCGCGCTCCAGATGGAGACTCAGCTCGAAGTTAAAGGGAAGAATGACAAGGAACTTTAAGAATTGGAGCTGTAAGTTACCTCTTTGACAGAGAGAGCGGGATGGTGGTGGGGGACAGCCCCCAGTGAAATCAGAGGTGAGAGCACAAAGCAATACAGTAGGCAGACTCCGGTTTTTTTGGGGGGAGATGCTCGAGAATACCCGGGTGGACTCCTGAGGCTCGATCCCGCATTTGCGTATGCCGAGCCTCCTTCCTCATGACCTTTGTCCAGAGTGGAATGCCTCCCCGGCTCCCGGCACATGATCAGTGCATGCTCAGTCACGATATCAGTGCCTGCTCAGCCACGTGATCACTGACGGCACAGTCACGTGATCAGCGCCTCTCAGTCACGTGATCACCGTATAATGAACACGTGATCAGTGAACGACCAGCCAGGTGATCACTGCATGGGCGGTCAGGTGGTCAGTTCCTGATCAGCCACCTGATCAGTGCGTGCACAGTCCCCTGATCAGCGCCTGTCAGTCACTGATCACTGCCTGATAAACCCCTGATCAGTGCCCGAACAGCCACGTCATCAGGTCATGCGCAGTCACGTGATCAGTGCATGATAGCCACGTGATCAGTGCGTGCACAGTCCCATGATCAGCGCCTGTCAGTCACTGATCATTGCCTGATAAACACGTGATCAGTGCATGATGAGCCATGTGATCAGTGCCCGATCAGCCACGTCATCAGTGCATGCGCAGTCACGTCATCAGTGCATGATAGCCACGTGATCAGTGCCTGCTCAGTCACGTGATCTGGACTTGATCAGCCACGTGATCAGTGCCTGCAGAGTCACGTGATCAGGGCCTGCTGAGCTGCGTGATTCCTGCCGGCTCATCTGCATGACAATTGCCATCTGAGCTGCGTGATTCCTGTCGGCTCATCTGCTTGACAATTGCCAGCTGAGCTGCGTGATTCCTGCCTGGTCACGTGTTGATTATTGCCAGTTGAGCAGCATGATTCGTCACTGCTGAGCTCCATGCTTATTGCCTGCTGATTGCGTGGTTCGTGTCTGCTCAGCTCTTTGAGTATTGCCTCCTGAGGTCCCTGTTCGGTCGCCACCTGCCAGGGACCAGCCCCAAATGATCCAGGGTATTCGAAGGAGAGATGGCCTAGGCGACTATTTATATGCTAATCAGAGATGTCAAGAATAATAGTATGAGGAGAGCTCAGTAGGAAAATTCGGTGGAGAAAAGAAACTGAGTAGCTTGGTTTACGCAGAAGACCAATCAAACTTCAAGACAAGAAGTTTGCACCACTTACGTAGGCCGCAGGCGCCCTTTCGAATGGCGAAAGGTGCCTCACCCTAGACACCTTCTCGAGTGGGTCTTAGCAGCCCAGGCATAATTAGGAAGCGTGGTGGGTTCCGCGCTCCAGATGGAGACTCAGCTGGAAGTTAAAGGGAAGAATGACAAGGAACTTTAAGAATTGGAGCTGTAAGTTACCTCTTTGACAGAGAGAGCGGGATGGTGGTGGGGGACAGCCCCCAGTGAAATCAGAGGTGAGAGCACAAAGCAATACAGTAGGCAGACTCCGGTTTTTTTGGGGGAGATGCTCGAGAATACCCGGGTGGACTCCTGAGGCTCGATCCCGCATTTGCGTATGCCGAGCCTCCTTCCTCATGACCTTTGTCCAGAGTGGAATGCCTCCCCGGCTCCCGGCACATGATCAGTGCATGCTCAGTCACGATATCAGTGCCTGCTCAGCCACGTGATCACTGACGGCACAGTCACGTGATCAGCGCCTCTCAGTCACGTGATCACCGTATGATGAACACGTGATCAGTGAACGACCAGCCAGGTGATCACTGCATGCGCGGTCAGGTGGTCAGTTCCTGATCAGCCACCTGATCAGTGCGTGCACAGTCCCCTGATCAGCGCCTGTCAGTCACTGATCACTGCCTGATAAACCCGTGATCAGTGCCCGAACAGCCACGTCATCAGTGCATGCGCAGTCACGTGATCAGTGCATGATAGCCACGTGATCAGTGCGTGCACAGTCCCATGATCAGCGCCTGTCAGTCACTGATCATTGCCTGAGAAACACGTGATCAGTGCATGATGAGCCATGTGATCAGTGCCCGATCAGCCACGTCATCAGTGCATGCGCAGTCACGTCATCAGTGCATGATAGCCACGTGATCAGTGCCTGCTCAGTCACGTGATCTGGACTTGATCAGCCACGTGATCAGTGCCTGCAGAGTCACGTGATCAGGGCCTGCTGAGCTGCGTGATTCCTGCCGGCTCATCTGCATGACAATTGCCATCTGAGCTGCGTGATTCCTGTCGGCTCATCTGCTTGACAATTGCCAGCTGAGCTGCGTGATTCCTGCCTGGTCACGTGTTGATTATTGCCAGTTGAGCAGCATGATTCGTCACTGCTGAGCTCCATGCTTATTGCCTGCTGATTGCGTGGTTCGTGTCTGCTCAGCTCTTTGTGTATTGCCTCCTGAGGTCCCTGTTCGGTCGCCACCTGCCGGGGACCAGCCCCAACTGATCCAGGGTATTCGAAGGAGAGATGGCCTAGGCGACTATTTATATGCTAATCAGAGATGTCAAGAATAATAGTATGAGGAGAGCTCAGTAGGAAAATTCGGTGGAGAAAAGAGACTGAGTAGCTTGGTTTACGCGGAAGACCAATCAAACTTCAAGACAAGAAGTTTGCACCACTTACGTAGGCCGCAGGCGCCCTCTCGAATGGCGAAAGGTGCCTCACCCTAGACACCTTCTCGAGTGGGTCTTAGCAGCCCAGGCATAATTAGGAAGCGTGGTGGGTTCCGCGCTCCAGATGGAGACTCAGCTCGAAGTTAAAGGGAAGAATGACAAGGAACTTTATGAATTGGAGCTGTAAGTTACCTCTTTGACAGAGAGAGCGAGATGGTGGTGGGGGACAGCCCCCAGTGAAATCAGAGGTGAGAGCACAAAGCAATACAGTAGGCAGACTCCGGTTTTTTTTGGGGGGAGATGCTCGAGAATATCCGGGTTGACTCCTGAGGCTCGATCCCGCATTTGCGTATGCCGAGCCTCCTTCCTCATGACCTTTGTCCAGAGTGGAATGCCTCCCCGGCTCCCGGCACATGATCAGTGCATGCTCAGTCACGATATCAGTGCCTGCTCAGCCACGTGATCACTGACGGCACAGTCACGTGATCAGCGCCTCTCAGTCACGTGATCACCGTATGATGAACACGTGATCAGTGAACGACCAGCCAGGTGATCACTGCATGCGCGGTCAGGTGGTCAGTTCCTGATCAGCCACCTGATCAGTGCGTGCACAGTCCCCTGATCAGCGCCTGTCAGTCACTGATTACTGCCTGATAAACCCGTGATCAGTGCCCGAACAGCCACGTCATCAGTGCATGCGCAGTCACGTGATCAGTGCATGATAGCCACGTGATCAGTGCGTGCACAGTCCCATGATCAGCGCCTGTCAGTCACTGATCATTGCCTGAGAAACACGAGATCAGTGCATGATGAGCCATGTGATCAGTGCCCGATCAGCCACGTCATCAGTGCAGGCGCAATCTCGTCATCAGTGCATGATAGCCACGTGATCAGTGCCTGCTCAGTCACGTGATCTGTACTTGATCAGCCACGTGATCCGTGCCTGCAGAGTCACGTGATCAGGGCCTGCTGAGCTGCGTGATTCCTGCCGGCTCATCTGCATGACAATTGCCATCTGAGCTGCGTGATTCCTGTCGGCTCATCTGCTTGACAATTGCCAGCTGAGCTGCGTGATTCCTGCCTGGTCACGTGTTGATTATTGCCAGTTGAGCAGCATGATTCGTCACTGCTGAGCTCCATGCTTATTGCCTGCTGATTGCGTGGTTCGTGTCTGCTCAGCTCTTTGAGTATTGCCTCCTGAGGTCCCTGTTCGGTCGCCACCTGCCGGGGACCAGCCCCAACTGATCCAGGGTATTCGAAGGAGAGATGGCCTAGGCGACTATTTATATGCTAATCAGAGATGTCAAGAATAATGGTATGAGGAGAGCTCAGTAGGAAAATTCGGTGGAGAAAAGAGACTGAGGAGCTTGGTTTACGCGGAAGACCAATCAAACTTCAAGACAAGAAGTTTGCACCACTTACGTAGGCCGCAGGCGCCCTCTCGAATGGCGAAAGGTGCCTCACCCTAGACACCTTCTCGAGTGGGTCTTAGCAGCCCAGGCATAATTAGGAAGCGTGGTGGGTTCCGCGCTCCAGATGGAGACTCAGCTGGAAGTTAAAGGGAAGAATGACAAGGAACTTTATGAATTGGAGCTGTAAGTTACCTCTTTGACAGAGAGAGCGAGATGGTGGTGGGGGACAGCCCCCAGTGAAATCAGAGGTGAGAGCACAAAGCAATACAGTAGGCAGACTCCGGTTTTTTGGGGGGAGATGCTCGAGAATATCCGGGTGGACTCCTGAGGCTCGATCCCGCATTTGCGTATGCCGAGCCTCCTTCCTCATGACCTTTGTCCAGAGTGGAATGCCTCCCCGGCTCCCGGCACATGATCAGTGCATGCTCAGTCACGATATCAGTGCCTGCTCAGCCACGTGATCACTGACGGCACAGTCACGTGATCAGCGCCTCTCAGTCACGTGATCACCGTATGATGAACACGTGATCAGTGAACGACCAGCCAGGTGATCACTGCATGCGCGGTCAGGTGGTCAGTTCCTGATCAGCCACCTGATCAGTGCGTGCACAGTCCCCTGATCAGCGCCTGTCAGTCACTGATCACTGCCTGATAAACCCGTGATCAGTGCCCGAACAGCCACGTCATCAGTGCATGCGCAGTCACGTGATCAGTGCATGATAGCCACGTGATCAGTGCGTGCACAGTCCCATGATCAGCGCCTGTCAGTCACTGATCATTGCCTGAGAAACACGTGATCAGTGCATGATGAGCCATGTGATCAGTGCCCGATCAGCCACGTCATCAGTGCATGCGCAGTCACGTCATCAGTGCATGATAGCCACGTGATCAGTGCCTGCTCAGTCACGTGATCTGGACTTGATCAGCCACGTGATCAGTGCCTGCAGAGTCACGTGATCAGGGCCTGCTGAGCTGCGTGATTCCTGCCGGCTCATCTGCATGACAATTGCCATCTGAGCTGCGTGATTCCTGTCGGCTCATCTGCTTGACAATTGCCAGCTGAGCTGCGTGATTCCTGCCTGGTCACGTGCTTGATTATTGCCAGTTGAGCAGCATGATTCGTCACTGCTGAGCTCCATGCTTATTGCCTGCTGATTGCGTGGTTCGTGTCTGCTCAGCTCTTTGAGTATTGCCTCCTGAGGTCCCTGTTCGGTCGCCACCTGCCGGGGACCAGCCCCAACTGATCCAGGGTATTCGAAGGAGAGATGGCCTAGGCGACTATTTATGTGCTAATCAGAGATGTCAAGAATAATAGTATGAGGAGAGCTCAGTAGGAAAATTCGGTGGAGAAAAGAGACTGAGGAGCTTGGTTTACGCGGAAGACCAATCAAACTTCAAGACAAGAAGTTTGCACCACTTACGTAGGCCGCAGGCGCCCTCTCGAATGGCGAAAGGTGCCTCACCCTAGACACCTTCTCGAGTGGGTCTTAGCAGCCCAGGCATAATTAGGAAGCGTGGTGGGTTCCGCGCTCCAGATGGAGACTCAGCTGGAAGTTAAAGGGAAGAATGACAAGGAACTTTATGAATTGGAGCTGTAAGTTACCTCTTTGACAGAGAGAGCGAGATGGTGGTGGGGGACAGCCCCCAGTGAAATCAGAGGTGAGAGCACAAAGCAATACAGTAGGCAGACTCCGGTTTTTTTGGGGGGAGATGCTCGAGAATATCCGGGTGGACTCCTGAGGCTCGATCCCGCATTTGCGTATGCCGAGCCTCCTTCCTCATGACCTTTGTCCAGAGTGGAATGCCTCCCCGGCTCCCGGCACATGATCAGTGCATGCTCAGTCACGATATCAGTGCCTGCTCAGCCACGTGATCACTGACGGCACAGTCACGTGATCAGCGCCTCTCAGTCACGTGATCACCGTATGATGAACACGTGATCAGTGAACGACCAGCCAGGTGATCACTGCATGCGCGGTCAGGTGGTCAGTTTCTGATCAGCCACCTGATCAGTGCGTGCACAGTCCCCTGATCAGCGCCTGTCAGTCACTGATCACTGCCTGATAAACCCGTGATCAGTGCCCGAACAGCCACGTCATCAGTGCATGCGCAGTCACGTGATCAGTGCATGATAGCCACGTGATCAGTGCGTGCACAGTCCCATGATCAGCGCCTGTCAGTCACTGATCATTGCCTGAGAAACACGTGATCAGTGCATGATGAGCCATGTGATCAGTGCCCGATCAGCCACGTCATCAGTGCATGCGCAGTCACGTCATCAGTGCATGATAGCCACGTGATCAGTGCCTGCTCAGTCACGTGATCTGGACTTGATCAGCCACGTGATCAGTGCCTGCAGAGTCACGTGATCAGGGCCTGCTGAGCTGCGTGATTCCTGCCGGCTCATCTGCATGACAATTGCCATCTGAGCTGCGTGATTCCTGTCGGCTCATCTGCTTGACAATTGCCAGCTGAGCTGCGTGATTCCTGCCTGGTCACGTGCTTGATTATTGCCAGTTGAGCAGCATGATTCGTCACTGCTGAGCTCCATGCTTATTGCCTGCTGATTGCGTGGTTCGTGTCTGCTCAGCTCTTTGAGTATTGCCTCCTGAGGTCCCTGTTCGGTCGCCACCTGCCGGGGACCAGCCCCAACTGATCCAGGGTATTCGAAGGAGAGATGGCCTAGGCGACTATTTATATGCTAATCAGAGATGTCAAGAATAATAGTATGAGGAGAGCTCAGTAGGAAAATTCGGTGGAGAAAAGAGACTGAGGAGCTTGGTTTACGCGGAAGACCAATCAAACTTCAAGACAAGAAGTTTGCACCACTTACGTAGGCCGCAGGCGCCCTCTCGAATGGCGAAAGGTGCCTCACCCTAGACACCTTCTCGAGTGGGTCTTAGCAGCCCAGGCATAATTAGGAAGCGTGGTGGGTTCCGCGCTCCAGATGGAGACTCAGCTGGAAGTTAAAGGGAAGAATGACAAGGAACTTTATGAATTGGAGCTGTAAGTTACCTCTTTGACAGAGAGAGCGAGATGGTGGTGGGGGACAGCCCCCAGTGAAATCAGAGGTGAGAGCACAAAGCAATACAGTAGGCAGACTCCGGTTTTTTTGGGGGGAGATGCTCGAGAATATCCGGGTGGACTCCTGAGGCTCGATCCCGCATTTGCGTATGCCGAGCCTCCTTCCTCATGACCTTTGTCCAGAGTGGAATGCCTCCCCGGCTCCCGGCACATGATCAGTGCATGCTCAGTCACGATATCAGTGCCTGCTCAGCCACGTGATCACTGACGGCACAGTCACGTGATCAGCGCCTCTCAGTCACGTGATCACCGTATGATAAACACGTGATCAGTGAACGACCAGCCAGGTGATCACTGCATGCGCGGTCAGGTGGTCAGTTCCTGATCAGCCACCTGATCAGTGCGTGCACAGTCCCCTGATCAGCGCCTGTCAGTCACTGATCACTGCCTGATAAACCCGTGATCAGTGCCCGAACAGCCACGTCATCAGTGCATGCGCAGTCACGTGATCAGTGCATGATAGCCACGTGATCAGTGCGTGCACAGTCCCATGATCAGCGCCTGTCAGTCACTGATCATTGCCTGAGAAACACGTGATCAGTGCATGATGAGCCATGTGATCAGTGCCCGATCAGCCACGTCATCAGAGCATGCGCAGTCTCGTCATCAGTGCATGACAGCCACGTGATCAGTGCCTGCTCAGTCACGTGATCTGGACTTGATCAGCCACGTGATCAGTGCCTGCAGAGTCACGTGATCAGGGCCTGCTGAGCTGCGTGATTCCTGCCGGCTCATCTGCATGACAATTGCCATCTGAGCTGCGTGATTCCTGTCGGCTCATCTGCTTGACAATTGCCAGCTGAGCTGCGTGATTCCTGCCTGGTCACGTGCTTGATTATTGCCAGTTGAGCAGCATGATTCGTCACTGCTGAGCTCCATGCTTATTGCCTGCTGATTGCGTGGTTCGTGTCTGCTCAGCTCTTTGAGTATTGCCTCCTGAGGTCCCTGTTCGGTCGCCACCTGCCGGGGACCAGCCCCAACTGATCCAGGGTATTCGAAGGAGAGATGGCCTAGGCGACTATTTATGTGCTAATCAGAGATGTCAAGAATAATAGTATGAGGAGAGCTCAGTAGGAAAATTCGGTGGAGAAAAGAGACTGAGTAGCTTGGTTTACGCGGAAGACCAATCAAACTTCAAGACAAGAAGTTTGCACCACTAACGTAGGCCGCAGGCGCCCTCTCGAATGGCGAAAGGTGCCTCACCCTAGACACCTTCTCGAGTGGGTCTTAGCAGCCCAGGCATAATTAGGAAGCGTGGTGGGTTCCGCGCTCCAGATGGAGACTCAGCTGGAAGTTAAAGGGAAGAATGACAAGGAACTTTATGAATTGGAGCTGTAAGTTACCTCTTTGACAGAGAGAGCGGGATGGTGGTGGGGGACAGCCCCCAGTGAAATCAGAGGTGAGAGCACAAAGCAATACAGTAGGCAGACTCCGGTTTTTTTGGGGGGAGATGCTCGAGAATATCCGGGTGGACTCCTGAGGCTCGATCCCGCATTTGCGTATGCCGAGCCTCCTTCCTCATGACCTTTGTCCAGAGTGGAATGCCTCCCCGGCTCCCGGCACATGATCAGTGCATGCTCAGTCACGATATCAGTGCCTGCTCAGCCACGTGATCACTGACGGCACAGTCACGTGATCAGCGCCTCTCAGTCACGTGATCACCGTATGATAAACACGTGATCAGTGAACGACCAGCCAGGTGATCACTGCATGCGCGGTCAGGTGGTCAGTTCCTGATCAGCCACCTGATCAGTGCGTGCACAGTCCCCTGATCAGCGCCTGTCAGTCACTGATCACTGCCTGATAAACCCGTGATCAGTGCCCGAAGAGCCACGTCATCAGTGCATGTGCAGTCACGTCATCAGTGCATGATAGCCACGTGATCAGTGCCTGCTCAGTCACGTGATCTGGACTTGATCAGCCACGTGATCAGTGCCTGCAGAGTCACGTGATCAGGGCCTGCTGAGCTGCGTGATTCCTGCCGGCTCATCTGCATGACAATTGCCAGCTGAGCTGCGTGATTCCTGCCTGGTCACGTGCTTGATTATTGCCAGTTGAGCAGCATGATTCGTCACTGCTGAGCTCCATGCTTATTGCCTGCTGATTGCGTGGTTCGTGTCTGCTCAGCTCTTTGAGTATTGCCTCCTGAGGTCCCTGTTCGGTCGCCACCTGTCGGGGACCAGCCCCAACTGATCCAGGGTATTCGAAGGAGAGATGGCCTAGGCGACTATTTATGTGCTAATCAGAGATGTCAAGAATAATAGTATGAGGAGAGCTCAGTAGGAAAATTCGGTGGAGAAAAGAGACTGAGGAGCTTGGTTTACGCGGAAGACCAATCAAACTTCAAGACAAGAAGTTTGCACCACTTACGTAGGCCGCAGGCGCCCTCTCGAATGGCGAAAGGTGCCTCACCCTAGACACCTTCTCGAGTGGGTCTTAGCAGCCCAGGCATAATTAGGAAGCGTGGTGGGTTCCGCGCTCCAGATGGAGACTCAGCTGGAAGTTAAAGGGAAGAATGACAAGGAACTTTATGAATTGGAGCTGTAAGTTACCTCTTTGACAGAGAGAGCGAGATGGTGGTGGGGGACAGCCCCCAGTGAAATCAGAGGTGAGAGCACAAAGCAATACAGTAGGCAGACTCCGGTTTTTTTGGGGGAGATGCTCGAGAATATCCGGGTGGACTCCTGAGGCTCGATCCCGCATTTGCGTATGCCGAGCCTCCTTCCTCATGACCTTTGTCCAGAGTGGAATGCCTCCCCGGCTCCCGGCACATGATCAGTGCATGCTCAGTCACGATATCAGTGCCTGCTCAGCCACGTGATCACTGACGGCACAGTCACGTGATCAGCGCCTCTCAGTCACGTGATCACCGTATGATAAACACGTGATCAGTGAACGACCAGCCACGTGATCACTGCATGCGCGGTCAGGTGGTCAGTTCCTGATCAGCCACCTGATCAGTGCGTGCACAGTCCCCTGATCAGCGCCTGTCAGTCACTGATCACTGCCTGATAAACACGTGATCAGTGCCCGAACAGCCACGTCATCAGTGCATGCGCAGTCACGTGATCAGTGCATGATAGCCACGTGATCAGTGCGTGCACAGTCCCATGATCAGCGCCTGTCAGTCACTGATCATTGCCTGAGAAACACGTGATCAGTGCATGATGAGCCATGTGATCAGTGCCCGATCAGCCACGTCATCAGTGCATGCGCAGTCACGTCATCAGTGCATGATAGCCACGTGATCAGTGCCTGCTCAGTCACGTGATCTGGACTTGATCAGCCACGTGATCAGTGCCTGCAGAGTCACGTGATCAGGGCCTGCTGAGCTGCGTGATTCCTGCCGGCTCATCTGCATGACAATTGCCATCTGAGCTGCGTGATTCCTGTCGGCTCATCTGCTTGACAATTGCCAGCTGAGCTGCGTGATTCCTGCCTGGTCACGTGCTTGATTATTGCCAGTTGAGCAGCATGATTCGTCACTGCTGAGCTCCATGCTTATTGCCTGCTGATTGCGTGGTTCGTGTCTGCTCAGCTCTTTGAGTATTGCCTCCTGAGGTCCCTGTTCGGTCGCCACCTGCCGGGGACCAGCCCCAACTGATCCAGGGTATTCGAAGGAGAGATGGCCTAGGCGACTATTTATATGCTAATCAGAGATGTCAAGAATAATAGTATGAGGAGAGCTCAGTAGGAAAATTCGGTGGAGAAAAGAGACTGAGGAGCTTGGTTTACGCGGAAGACCAATCAAACTTCAAGACAAGAAGTTTGCACCACTTACGTAGGCCGCAGGCGCCCTCTCGAATGGCGAAAGGTGCCTCACCCTAGACACCTTTTCGAGTGGGTCTTAGCAGCCCAGGCATAATTAGGAAGCGTGGTGGGTTCCGCGCTCCAGATGGAGACTCAGCTGGAAGTTAAAGGGAAGAATGACAAGGAACTTTATGAATTGGAGCTGTAAGTTACCTCTTTGACAGAGAGAGCGAGATGGTGGTGGGGGACAGCCCCCAGTGAAATCAGAGGTGAGAGCACAAAGCAATACAGTAGGCAGACTCCGGTTTTTTTGGGGGAGATGCTCGAGAATATCCGGGTGGACTCCTGAGGCTCGATCCCGCATTTGCGTATGCCGAGCCTCCTTCCTCATGACCTTTGTCCAGAGTGGAATGCCTCCCCGGCTCCCGGCACATGATCAGTGCATGCTCAGTCACGATATCAGTGCCTGCTCAGCCACGTGATCACTGACGGCACAGTCACGTGATCAGCGCCTCTCAGTCACGTGATCACCGTATGATAAACACGTGATCAGTGAACGACCAGCCACGTGATCACTGCATGCGCGGTCAGGTGGTCAGTTCCTGATCAGCCACCTGATCAGTGCGTGCACAGTCCCCTGATCAGCGCCTGTCAGTCACTGATCACTGCCTGATAAACACGTGATCAGTGCCCGAACAGCCACGTCATCAGTGCATGCGCAGTCACGTGATCAGTGCATGATAGCCACGTGATCAGTGCGTGCACAGTCCCATGATCAGCGCCTGTCAGTCACTGATCATTGCCTGAGAAACACGTGATCAGTGCATGATGAGCCATGTGATCAGTGCCCGATCAGCCACGTCATCAGTGCATGCGCAGTCACGTCATCAGTGCATGATAGCCACGTGATCAGTGCCTGCTCAGTCACGTGATCTGGACTTGATCAGCCACGTGATCAGTGCCTGCAGAGTCACGTGATCAGGGCCTGCTGAGCTGCGTGATTCCTGCCGGCTCATCTGCATGACAATTGCCATCTGAGCTGCGTGATTCCTGTCGGCTCATCTGCTTGACAATTGCCAGCTGAGCTGCGTGATTCCTGCCTGGTCACGTGCTTGATTATTGCCAGTTGAGCAGCATGATTCGTCACTGCTGAGCTCCATGCTTATTGCCTGCTGATTGCGTGGTTCGTGTCTGCTCAGCTCTTTGAGTATTGCCTCCTGAGGTCCCTGTTCGGTCGCCACCTGCCGGGGACCAGCCCCAACTGATCCAGGGTATTCGAAGGAGAGATGGCCTAGGCGACTATTTATATGCTAATCAGAGATGTCAAGAATAATAGTATGAGGAGAGCTCAGTAGGAAAATTCGGTGGAGAAAAGAGACTGAGGAGCTTGGTTTACGCGGAAGACCAATCAAACTTCAAGACAAGAAGTTTGCACCACTTACGTAGGCCGCATGCGCCCTCTCGAATAGCGAAAGGTGCCTCACCCTAGACACCTTCTCGAGTGGGTCTTAGCAGCCCAGGCATAATTAGGAAGCGTGGTGGGTTCCGCGCTCCAGATGGAGACTCAGCTGGAAGTTAAAGGGAAGAATGACAAGGAACTTTATGAATTGGAGCTGTAAGTTACCTCTTTGACAGAGAGAGCGAGATGGTGGTGGGGGACAGCCCCCAGTGAAATCAGAGGTGAGAGCACAAAGCAATACAGTAGGCAGACTCCGGTTTTTTTGGGGGGAGATGCTCGAGAATATCCGGGTGGACTCCTGAGGCTCGATCCCGCATTTGCGTATGCCGAGCCTCCTTCCTCATGACCTTTGTCCAGAGTGGAATGCCTCCCCGGCTCCCGGCACATGATCAGTGCATGCTCAGTCACGATATCAGTGCCTGCTCAGCCACGTGATCACTGACGGCACAGTCACGTGATCAGCGCCTCTCAGTCACGTGATCACCGTATGATAAACACGTGATCAGTGAACGACCAGCCAGGTGATCACTGCATGCGCGGTCAGGTGGTCAGTTCCTGATCAGCCACCTGATCAGTGCGTGCACAGTCCCCTGATCAGCGCCTGTCAGTCACTGATCACTGCCTGATAAACCCGTGATCAGTGCCCGAAGAGCCACGTCATCAGTGCATGCGCAGTCACGTCATCAGTGCATGATAGCCACGTGATCAGTGCCTGCTCAGTCACGTGATCTGGACTTGATCAGCCACGTGATCAGTGCCTGCAGAGTCACGTGATCAGGGCCTGCTGAGCTGCGTGATTCCTGCCGGCTCATCTGCATGACAATTGCCAGCTGAGCTGCGTGATTCCTGCCTGGTCACGTGCTTGATTATTGCCAGTTGAGCAGCATGATTCGTCACTGCTGAGCTCCATGCTTATTGCCTGCTGATTGCGTGGTTCGTGTCTGCTCAGCTCTTTGAGTATTGCCTCCTGAGGTCCCTGTTCGGTCGCCACCTGCCGGGGACCAGCCCCAACTGATCCAGGGTATTCGAAGGAGAGATGGCCTAGGCGACTATTTATGTGCTAATCAGAGATGTCAAGAATAATAGTATGAGGAGAGCTCAGTAGGAAAATTCGGTGGAGAAAAGAGACTGAGTAGCTTGGTTTACGCGGAAGACCAATCAAACTTCAAGACAAGAAGTTTGCACCACTTACGTAGGCCGCAGGCGCCCTCTCGAATGGCGAAAGGTGCCTCACCCTAGACACCTTCTCGAGTGGGTCTTAGCAGCCCAGGCATAATTAGGAAGCGTGGTGGGTTCCGCGCTCCAGATGGAGACTCAGCTGGAAGTTAAAGGGAAGAATGACAAGGAACTTTATGAATTGGAGCTGTAAGTTACCTCTTTGACAGAGAGAGCGAGATGGTGGTGGGGGACAGCCCCCAGTGAAATCAGAGGTGAGAGCACAAAGCAATACAGTAGGCAGACTCCGGTTTTTTTGGGGGAGATGCTCGAGAATATCCGGGTGGACTCCTGAGGCTCGATCCCGCATTTGCGTATGCCGAGCCTCCTTCCTCATGACCTTTGTCCAGAGTGGAATGCCTCCCCGGCTCCCGGCACATGATCAGTGCATGCTCAGTCACGATATCAGTGCCTGCTCAGCCACGTGATCACTGACGGCACAGTCACGTGATCAGCGCCTCTCAGTCACGTGATCACCGTATGATGAACACGTGATCAGTGAACGACCAGCCACGTGATCACTGCATGCGCGGTCAGGTGGTCAGTTCCTGATCAGCCACCTGATCAGTGCGTGCACAGTCCCCTGATCAGCGCCTGTCAGTCACTGATCACTGCCTGATAAACACGTGATCAGTGCCCGAACAGCCACGTCATCAGTGCATGCGCAGTCACGTGATCAGTGCATGATAGCCACGTGATCAGTGCGTGCACAGTCCCATGATCAGCGCCTGTCAGTCACTGATCATTGCCTGAGAAACACGTGATCAGTGCATGATGAGCCATGTGATCAGTGCCCGATCAGCCACGTCATCAGTGCATGCGCAGTCTCGTCATCAGTGCATGATAGCCACGTGATCAGTGCCTGCTCAGTCACGTGATCTGGACTTGATCAGCCACGTGATCAGTGCCTGCAGAGTCACGTGATCAGGGCCTGCTGAGCTGCGTGATTCCTGCCGGCTCATCTGCATGACAATTGCCATCTGAGCTGCGTGATTCCTGTCGGCTCATCTGCTTGACAATTGCCAGCTGAGCTGCGTGATTCCTGCCTGGTCACGTGCTTGATTATTGCCAGTTGAGCAGCATGATTCGTCACTGCTGAGCTCCATGCTTATTGCCTGCTGATTGCGTGGTTCGTGTCTGCTCAGCTCTTTGAGTATTGCCTCCTGAGGTCCCTGTTCGGTCGCCACCTGCCGGGGACCAGCCCCAACTGATCCAGGGTATTCGAAGGAGAGATGGCCTAGGCGACTATTTATGTGCTAATCAGAGATGTCAAGAATAATAGTATGAGGAGAGCTCAGTAGGAAAATTCGGTGGAGAAAAGAGACTGAGGAGCTTGGTTTACGCGGAAGACCAATCAAACTTCAAGACAAGAAGTTTGCACCACTTACGTAGGCCGCAGGCGCCCTCTCGAATGGCGAAAGGTGCCTCACCCTAGACACCTTCTCGAGTGGGTCTTAGCAGCCCAGGCATAATTAGGAAGCGTGGTGGGTTCCGCGCTCCAGATGGAGACTCAGCTGGAAGTTAAAGGGAAGAATGACAAGGAACTTTATGAATTGGAGCTGTAAGTTACCTCTTTGACAGAGAGAGCGAGATGGTGGTGGGGGACAGCCCCCAGTGAAATCAGAGGTGAGAGCACAAAGCAATACAGTAGGCAGACTCCGGTTTTTTTGGGGGGAGATGCTCGAGAATATCCGGGTGGACTCCTGAGGCTCGATCCCGCATTTGCGTATGCCGAGCCTCCTTCCTCATGACCTTTGTCCAGAGTGGAATGCCTCCCCGGCTCCCGGCACATGATCAGTGCATGCTCAGTCACGATATCAGTGCCTGCTCAGCCACGTGATCACTGACGGCACAGTCACGTGATCAGCGCCTCTCAGTCACGTGATCACCGTATGATAAACACGTGATCAGTGAACGACCAGCCACGTGATCACTGCATGCGCGGTCAGGTGGTCAGTTCCTGATCAGCCACCTGATCAGTGCGTGCACAGTCCCCTGATCAGCGCCTGTCAGTCACTGATCACTGCCTGATAAACCCGTGATCAGTGCCCGAACAGCCACGTCATCAGTGCATGCGCAGTCACGTGATCAGTGCATGATAGCCACGTGATCAGTGCGTGCACAGTCCCATGATCAGCGCCTGTCAGTCACTGATCATTGCCTGAGAAACACGTGATCAGTGCATGATGAGCCATGTGATCAGTGCCCGATCAGCCACGTCATCAGTGCATGCGCAGTCACGTCATCAGTGCATGATAGCCACGTGATCAGTGCCTGCTCAGTCACGTGATCTGGACTTGATCAGCCACGTGATCAGTGCCTGCAGAGTCACGTGATCAGGGCCTGCTGAGCTGCGTGATTCCTGCCGGCTCATCTGCATGACAATTGCCATCTGAGCTGCGTGATTCCTGTCGGCTCATCTGCTTGACAATTGCCAGCTGAGCTGCGTGATTCCTGCCTGGTCACGTGCTTGATTATTGCCAGTTGAGCAGCATGATTCGTCACTGCTGAGCTCCATGCTTATTGCCTGCTGATTGCGTGGTTCGTGTCTGCTCAGCTCTTTGAGTATTGCCTCCTGAGGTCCCTGTTCGGTCACCACCTGCCGGGGACCAGCCCCAACTGATCCAGGGTATTCGAAGGAGAGATGGCCTAGGCGACTATTTATGTGCTAATCAGAGATGTCAAGAATAATAGTATGAGGAGAGCTCAGTAGGAAAATTCAGTGGAGAAAAGAGACTGAGGAGCTTGGTTTACGCGGAAGACCAATCAAACTTCAAGACAAGAAGTTTGCACCACTTACGTAGGCCGCAGGCGCCCTCTCGAATGGCGAAAGGTGCCTCACCCTAGACACCTCCTCGAGTGGGTCTTAGCAGCCCAGGCATAATTAGGAAGCGTGGTGGGTTCCGCGCTCCAGATGGAGACTCAGCTGGAAGTTAAAGGGAAGAATGACAAGGAACTTTATGAATTGGAGCTGTAAGTTACCTCTTTGACAGAGAGAGCGAGATGGTGGTGGGGGACAGCCCCCAGTGAAATCAGAGGTGAGAGCACAAAGCAATACAGTAGGCAGACTCCGGTTTTTTTGGGGGAGATGCTCGAGAATATCCGGGTGGACTCCTGAGGCTCGATCCCGCATTTGCGTATGCCGAGCCTCCTTCCTCATGACCTTTGTCCAGAGTGGAATGCCTGCCCGGCTCCCGGCACATGATCAGTGCATGCTCAGTCACGATATCAGTGCCTGCTCAGCCACGAGATCACTGACGGCACAGTCACGTGATCAGCGCCTCTCAGTCACGTGATCACCGTATGATAAACACGTGATCAGTGAACGACCAGCCAGGTGATCACTGCATGCGCGGTCAGGTGGTCAGTTCCTGATCAGCCACCTGATCAGTGCGTGCACAGTCCCCTGATCAGCGCCTGTCAGTCACTGATCACTGCCTGAGAAACCCGTGATCAGTGCCCGAACAGCCACGTCATCACTGCATGCGCAGTCACGTCATCAGTGCATGATAGCCACGTGATCAGTGCGTGCACAGTCCCATGATCAGCGCCTGTCAGTCACTGATCATTGCCTGATAAACACGAGATCAGTGCATGATGAGCCATGTGATCAGTGCCCGATCAGCCACGTCATCAGTGCATGCGCAGTCTCGTCATCAGTGCATGATAGCCACGTGATCAGTGCCTGCTCAGTCACGTGATCTGGACTTAATCAGCCACGTGATCAGTGCCTGCAGAGTCACGTGATCAGGGCCTGCTGAGCTGCGTGATTCCTGCCGGCTCATCTGCATTACAATTGCCATCTGAGCTGCGTGATTCCTGTTGGCTCATCTGCTTGACAATTGCCAGCTGAGCTGCGTGATTCCTGTCGGCTCATCTGCTTGACAATTGCCAGCTGAGCTGCGTGTTTCCTGCCTGTTCACGTGCTTGATTATTGCCAGTTGAGCAGCATGATTCGTCACTGCTGAGCTCCATGCTTATTGCCTGCTGATTGCGTGGTTCGTGTCTGCTCAGCTCTTTGAGAATTGCCTCCTGAGGTCCCTGTTCGGTCGCCACCTGCTGGGGACCAGCCCCAACTGATCCAGGGTATTCGAAGGAGAGATGGCCTAGGCGACTATTTATGTGCTAATCAGAGATGTCAAGAATAATAGTATGAGGAGAGCTCAGTAGGAAAATTCGGTGGAGAAAAGAGACTGAGGAGCTTGGTTTACGCGGAAGACCAATCAAACTTCAAGACAAGAAGTTTGCACCACTTACGTAGGCCGCAGGCGCCCTCTCGAATGGCGAAAGGTGCCTCACCCTAGACACCTCCTCGAGTGGGTCTTAGCAGCCCAGGCATAATTAGGAAGCGTGGTGGGTTCCGCGCTCCAGATGGAGACTCAGCTCGAAGTTAAAGGGAAGAATGACAAGGAACTTTATGAATTGGAGCTGTAAGTTACCTCTTTGACAGAGAGAGCGGGGTGGTGGTGGGGGACAGCCCCCAGTGAAATCAGAGGTGAGAGCACAAAGCAATAGAGTAGGCAGACTCCGGTTTTTTTGGGGGGGAGATGCTCGAGTATATCCGGGTGGACTCCTGAGGCTCGATCCCGCATTTGTGTATGCCGAGCCTCCTTCCTCATGACCTTTGTCCAGAGTGGAATGCCTCCCCGGCTCCCGGCACATGATCAGTGCATGCTCAGTCACGATATCAGTGCCTGCTCAGCCACGTGATCACTGACGGCACAGTCACGTGATCAGCGCCTCTCAGTCACGTGATCACCGTATGATGAACACGTGATCAGTGAACGACCAGCCAGGTGATCACTGCATGCGCGGTCAGGTGGTTAGTTCCTGATCAGCCACCTGATCAGTGCGTGCACAGTCCCCTGATCAGCGCCTGTCAGTCACTGATCACTGCCTGATAAACCCGTGATCAGTGCCCGAACAGCCACGTCATCAGTGCATGCGCAGTCACGTGATCAGTGCATGATAGCCACGTGATCAGTGCGTGCACAGTCCCATGATCAGCGCCTGTCAGTCACTGATCATTGCCTGAGAAACACGTGATCAGTGCATGATGAGCCATGTGATCAGTGCCCGATCAGCCACGTCATCAGTGCATGCGAAGTCTCGTCATCAGTGCATGATAGTCACGTGATCAGTGCCTGCTCAGTCACGTGATCTGGACTTGATCAGCCACGTGATCAGTGCCTGCAGAGTCACGTGATCAGGGCCTGCTGAGCTGCGTGATTCCTGCCGGCTCATCTGCATGACAATTGCCAGCTGAGCTGCGTGATTCCTGTCGGCTCATCTGCTTGACAATTGCCAGCTGGGCTGCGTGATTCCTGCCTGGTCACGTGCTTGATTATTGCCAGTTGAGCAGCATGATTCGTCACTGCTGAGCTCCATGCTTATTGCCTGCTGATTGCGTGGTTCGTGTCTGCTCAGCTCTTTGAGAATTGCCTCCTGAGGTCCCTGTTCGGTCGCCACCTGCCGGGGACCAGCCCCAACTGATCCAGGGTATTCGAAGGAGAGATGGCCTAGGCGACTATTTATGTGCTAATCAGAGATGTCAAGAATAATAGTATGAGGAGAGCTCAGTAGGAAAATTCGGTGGAGAAAAGAGACTGAGGAGCTTGGTTTACGCGGAAGACCAATCAAACTTCAAGACAAGAAGTTTGCAACACTTACGTAGGCCGCAGGCGCCCTCTCGAATGGCGAAAGGTGCCTCACCCTAGACACCTTCTCGAGTGGGTCTTAGCAGCCCAGGCATAATTAGGAAGCGTGGTGGGTTCCGCGCTCCAGATGGAGACTCAGCTCGAAGTTAAAGGGAAGAATGACAAGGAACTTTATGAATTGGAGCTGTAAGTTACGTCTTTGACAGAGAGAGCGGGATGGTGGTGGGGGACAGCCCCCAGTGAAATCAGAGGTGAGAGCACAAAGCAATACAGTAGGCAGACTCCGGTTTTTTTGGGGGGGAGATTCTCGAGAATATCCGGGTGGACTCCTGAGGCTCGATCCCGCATTTGCGTATGCCGAGCCTCCTTCCTCATGACCTTTGTCCAGAGTGGAATGCCTCCCCGGCTCCCGGCACATGATCAGTGCATGCTCAGTCACGATATCAGTGCCTGCTCAGCCACGTGATCACTGACGGCACAGTCACGTGATCAGCGCCTCTCAGTCACGTGATCACCATATGATGAACACGTGATCAGTGAACGACCAGCCAGGTGATCACTGCATGCGCGGTCAGGTGGTTAGTTCCTGATCAGCCACCTGATCAGTGCGTGCACAGTCCCCTGATCAGCGCCTGTTAGTCACTGATCACTGCCTGATAAACCCGTGATCAGTGCCCGAACAGCCACGTCATCAGTGCATGCGCAGTCACGTGATCAGTGCATGATAGCCACGTGATCAGTGCGTGCACAGTCCCCTGATCAGCGCCTGTCAGTCACTGATCACTGACTGAGAAACCCGTGATCAGTGCCCGAACAGCCACGTCATCAGTGCATGCGCAGTCACGTGATCAGTGCATGATAGCCACATGATCAGTGCGTGCACAGTCCCCTGATCAGCACCTGTCAGTCACTGATCACTGCCTGATAAACCCGTGATCAGTGCCCGAACAGCCACGTCATCAGTGCATGAGCAGTCACGTGATCAGTGCATGATAGCCACGTGATCAGTGCATGATAGCCACGTGATCAGTGCGTGCACAGTCCCATGATCAGCGCCTGTCTGTCACTGATCATTGCCTGAGAAACACGTGATCAGTGCATGATGAGCCATGTGATCAGTGCCCGATCAGCCACGTCATCAGTGCATGCGCAGTCACGTCATCAGTGCATGACAGTCACGTGATCAGTGCCTGCTCAGTCTCGTGATCTGGACTTGATCAGCCAGGTGATCAGTGCCTGCAGATTCACGTGATCAGGGCCTGCTGAGCTGCGTGATTCCTGCCGGCTCATCTGCATGACAATTGCCATCTGAGCTGCGTGATTCCTGTTGGCTCATCTGCTTGACAATTGCCAGCTGAGCTGCGTGATTCCTGCCTGGTCACGTGCTTGATTATTACCAGTTGAGCAGCATGATTCGTCACTGCTGAGCTCCATGCTTATTGCCTGCTGATTGCGTGGTTCGTGTCTGCTCAGCTCTTTGAGTATTGCCTCCTGAGGTCCCTGTTCAGTCGCCACCTGCCGGGGACCAGCCCCAACTGATCCAGGGTATTCGAAGGAGAGATGGCCTAGGCGACTATTTATGTGCTAATCAGAGATGTCAAGAATAATAGTATGAGGAGAGCTCAGTAGGAAAATTCGGTGGAGAAAAGAGACTGAGGAGCTTGGTTTACGCGGAAGACCAATCAAACTTCAAGACAAGAAGTTTGCACCACTTACGTAAGACACCTTCTCGAGTGGGTCAGAGGTGAGAGCACAAAGCAATACAGTAGGCAGACTCCGGTTTTTGGGGGGGAGATGCTCGAGAATATCCGGGTGGACTCCTGAGGCTCGATCCCGCATTTGCGTATGCCGAGCCTCCTTCCTCATGACCTTTGTCCAGAGTGGAATGCCTCCCCGGCTCCCGGCACATGATCAGTGCATGCTCAGTCACGATATCAGTGCCTGCTCAGCCACGTGATCACTGACGGCACAGTCACGTGATCAGCGCCTCTCAGTCACGTGATCACCGTATGATGAACACGTGATCAGTGAACGACCAGCCAGGTGATCACTGCATGCGCGGTCAGGTGGTCAGTTCCTGATCAGCCACCTGATCAGTGCGTGCACAGTCCCCTGATCAGCGCCTGTCAGTCACTGATCACTGCCTGATAAACCCGTGATCAGTGCCCGAACAGCCACGTCATCAGTGCATGCGCAGTCACGTGATCAGTGCATGATAGCCACATGATCAGTGCGTGCACAGTCCCATGATCAGCGCCTGTCAGTCACTGATCACTGCCTGATAAACCCGTGATCAGTGCCCGAACAGCCACGTCATCAGTGCATGTGCAGTCACGTGATCAGTGCATGATAGCCACATGATCAGTGCGTGCACAGTCCCCTGATCAGCACCTGTCAGTCACTGATCACTGCCTGATAAACCCGTGATCAGTGCCCGAACAGCCACGTCATCAGTGCATGAGCAGTCACGTGATCAGTGCATGATAGCCACGTGATCAGTGCATGATAGCCACGTGATCAGTGCGTGCACAGTCCCATGATCAGCGCCTGTCTGTCACTGATCATTGCCTGAGAAACACGTGATCAGTGCATGATGAGCCATGTGATCAGTGCCCGATCAGCCACGTCATCAGTGCATGCGCAGTCACGTCATCAGTGCATGACAGTCACGTGATCAGTGCCTGCTCAGTCTAGTGATCTGGACTTGATCAGCCAGGTGATCAGTGCCTGCAGATTCACGTGATCAGGGCCTGCTGAGCTGCGTGATTCCTGCCGGCTCATCTGCATGACAATTGCCATCTGAGCTGCGTGATTCCTGTTGGCTCATCTGCTTGACAATTGCCAGCTGAGCTGCGTGATTCCTGCCTGGTCACGTGCTTGATTATTGCCAGTTGAGCAGCATGATTCGTCACTGCTGAGCTCCATGCTTATTGCCTGCTGATTGCGTGGTTCGTGTCTGCTCAGCTCTTTGAGTATTGCCTCCTGAGGTCCCTGTTCGGTCGCCACCTGCCGGGGACCAGCCCCAACTGATCCAGGGTATTCGAAGGAGAGATGGCCTAGGCGACTATTTATGTGCTAATCAGAGATGTCAAGAATAATAGTATGAGGAGAGCTCAGTAGGAAAATTCGGTGGAGAAAAGAGACTGAGGAGCTTGGTTTACGCGGAAGACCAATCAAATTTCAAGACAAGAAGTTTGCACCACTTACGTAGGCCGCAGGCGCCCTCTCGAATGGCGAAAGGTGCCTCACCCTAGACACCTTCTCAAGTGGGTCTTAGCAGCCCAGGCATAATTAGGAAGCGTGGTGGGTTCCGCGCTGCAGATGGAGACTCAGCTGGAAGTTAAAGGGAAGAATGACAAGGAACTTTATGAATTGGAGCTGTAAGTTACCTCTTTGACAGAGAGAGCGAGATGGTGGTGGGGGACAGCCCCCAGTGAAATCAGAGGTGAGAGCACAAAGCAATACAGTAGGCAGACTCCGGTTTTTTTGGGGGGGAGATGCTCGAGAATATCCAGGTGGACTCCTGAGGCTCGATCCCGCATTTGCGTATGCCGAGCCTCCTTCCTCATGACCTTTGTCCAGAGTGGAATGCCTCCCCGGCTCCCGGCACATGATCAGTGCATGCTCAGTCACGATATCAGTGCCTGCTCAGCCACGTGATCACTGACGGCACAGTCACGTGATCAGCGCTTCTCAGTCACGTGATCACCGTATGATGAACACGTGATCAGTGAACGACCAGCCAGGTGATCACTGCATGCACGGTCAGGTGGTCAGGTCCTGATCAGCCACCGGATCAGTGCGTGCACAGACCCCTGATCAGCGCCTGTCAGTCACTGATCACTGCCTGATAAACCCGTGATTAGTGCCCGAACAGCCACGTCATCAGTGCATGCGCAGTCACGTGATCAGTGCATGATAGCCACGTGATCAGTGCGTGCACAGTCCCATGATCAGCGCCTGTCAGTCACTGATCATTGCCTGATAAACACGTGATCAGTGCATGATGAGCCATGTGATCAGTGCCCGATCAGCCACGTCATCAGTGCATGCGCAGTCACGTCATCAGTGCA
Organism: Bos javanicus; assembly: GCF_032452875.1. Lineage (NCBI taxonomy): Eukaryota > Metazoa > Chordata > Mammalia > Artiodactyla > Bovidae > Bos > Bos javanicus. The sequence continues at coordinate 357,879 of NW_026893802.1, forward strand.
TGATAGCCACGTGATCAGTGCCTGCTCAGTCACGTGATCTGTACTTGATCAGCCACGTGATCAGTGCCTGCAGAGTCACGTGATCAGGGCCTGCTGAGCTGCGTGATTCCTGCCGGCTCATCTGCATGACAATTGCCATCTGAGCTGCGTGATTCCTGTCGGCTCATCTGCTTGACAATTGCCAGCTGAGCTGCGTGATTCCTGCCTGGTCACGTGCTTGATTATTGCCAGTTGAGCAGCATGATTCGTCGCTGCTGAGCTCCATGCTTATTGCCTGCTGATTGCGTGGTTCGTGTCTGCTCAGCTCTTTGAGTATTGCCTCCTGAGGTCCCTGTTGGGTCGCCACCTGCCGGGGACCAGCCCCAACTGATCCAGGGTATTCGAAGGAGAGATGGCCTAGGCGACTCTTTATGTGCTAATCAGAGATGTCAGAATAATAGTATGAGGAGAGGTCAGTAGGAAAATTCGGTGGAGAAAAGAGACTGAGGAGCTTGGTTTACGCGGAAGACCAATCAAACTTCAAGACAAGAAGTTTGCACCACTTACGTAGGCTGCAGGCGCCCTCTCGAATGGCGAAAGGTGCCTCACCCTAGACACCTTCTCGAGTGGGTCTTAGCAGCCCAGGCATAATTAGGAAGCGTGGTGGGTTCCGCGCTCCAGATGAAGACTCAGCTGGAAGTTAAAGGGAAGAATGACAAGGAACTTTATGAATTGGAGCTGTAAGTTACCTCTTTGACAGAGAGAGCGAGATGGTGGTGGGGGACAGCCCCCAGTGAAATCAGAGGTGAGAGCACAAAGCAATACAGTAGGCAGACTCCGGTTTTTTTGGGGGAGATGCTCGAGAATATCCGGGTGGACTCCTGAGGCTCGATCCCGCATTTGCGTATGCCGAGCCTCCTTCCTCATGACCTTTGTCCAGAGTGGAATGCCTCCCCGGCTCCCGGCACATGATCAGTGCATGCTCAGTCACGATATCAGTGCCTGCTCAGCCACGTGATCACTGACGGCACAGTCACGTGATCAGCGCCTCTCAGTCACGTGATCACCATATGATGAACACGTGATCAGTGAACGACCAGCCAGGTGATCACTGCATGCGCGGTCAGGTGGTTAGTTCCTGATCAGCCAACTGATCAGTGCGTGCACAGTCCCCTGATCAGCGCCTGTTAGTCACTGATCACTGCCTGATAAACCCGTGATCAGTGCCCGAACAGCCACGTCATCAGTGCATGCGCAGTCACGTGATCAGTGCATGATAGCCACGTGATCAGTGTGTGCACAGTCCCATGATCAGCGCCTGTCAGTCACTGATCATTGCCTGATAAACACGTGATCAGTGCATGATGAGCCATGTGATCAGTGCCCGATCAGCCATGTCATCAGTGCATGCGCAGTCTCGTCATCAGTGCATGATAGTCACGTGATCAGTGCCTGCTCAGTCACGTGATCTGGACTTGATCAGCCACGGGATCAGTGTCTGCAGAGTCACGTGATCAGGGCCTGCTGAGCTGCGTGATTCCTGCCGGCTCATCTGCATGACAATTGCCATCTGAGCTGCGTGATTCCTGTCGGCTCATCTGCTTTCCAACTGCCAGCTGAGCCGCGTGATTCCTGCCTGGTCACGTGCTTGATTATTGCCAGTTGAGCAGCATGATTCGTCACTGCTGAGCTCCATGCTTATTGCCTGCTGATTGCGTGGTTCGTGTCTGCTCAGCTCTTTGAGTATTGCCTCCTGAGGTCCCTGTTCGGTCGCCACCTGCCGGGGACCAGCCCCAACTGATCCAGGGTATTCGAAGGAGAGATGGCCTAGGCGACTATTTATGTGCTAATCAGAGATGTCAAGAATAATAGTATGAGGAGAGCTCAGTAGGAAAATTCGGTGGAGAAAAGAGACTGAGGAGCTTGGTTTACGCGGAAGACCAATCAAACTTCAAGACAAGAAGTTTGCACCACTTACGTAGGCCGCAGGCGCCCTCTCGAATGGCGAAAGGTGCCTCACCCTAGACACCTTCTCGAGTGGGTCTTAGCAGCCCAGGCATAATTAGGAAGCGTGGTGGGTTCCGCGCTGCAGATGGAGACTCAGCTGGAAGTTAAAGGGAAGAATGACAAGGAACTTTATGAATTGGAGCTGTAAGTTACCTCTTTGACAGAGAGAGCGAGATGGTGGTGGGGGACAGCCCCCAGTGAAATCAGAGGTGAGAGCACAAAGCAATACAGTAGGCAGACTCCGGTTTTTTTGGGGGAGATGCTCGAGAATATCCGGGTGGACTCCTGAGGCTCGATCCCGCATTTGCGTATGCCGAGCCTCCTTCCTCATGACCTTTGTCCAGAGTGGAATGCCTCCCCGGCTCCCGGCACATGATCAGTGCATGCTCAGTCACGATATCAGTGCCTGCTCAGCCACGAGATCACTGACGGCACAGTCACGTGATCAGTGCCTCTCAGTCACGTGATCACCGTATGATGAACACGTGATCAGTGAACGACCAGCCAGGTGATCACTGCATGCGCGGTCAGTTGGTCAGTTCCTGATCAGCCACCTGATCAGTGCGTGCACAGGCCCCTGATCAGCGCCTGTCAGTCACTGATCACTGCCTGATAAACCCGTGATCAGTGCCCGAACAGCCACGTCATCAGTGCATGCGCAGTCACGTGATCAGTGCATGATAGCCACATGATCAGTGCCTGCACAGTCCCATGATCAGCGCCTGTCAGTCACTGATCACTGCCTGATAAACCCGTGATCAGTGCCCGAACAGCCACGTCATCAGTGCATGCGCAGTCACGTGATCAGTGCATGATAGCCACATGATCAGTGCGTGCACAGTCCCTGATCAGCACCTGTCAGTCACTGATCACTGCCTGATAAACCCGTGATCAGTGCCCGAACAGCCACGTCATCAGTGCATGAGCAGTCACGTGATCAGTGCATGATAGCCACGTGATCAGTGCATGATAGCCACGTGATCAGTGCGTGCACAGTCCCATGATCAGCGCCTGTCTGTCACTGATCATTGCCTGAGAAACACGTGATCAGTGCATGATGAGCCATGTGATCAGTGCCCGATCAGCCACGTCATCAGTGCATGCGCAGTCACGTCATCAGTGCATGACAGTCACGTGATCAGTGCCTGCTCAGTCTCGTGATCTGGACTTGATCAGCCAGGTGATCAGTGCCTGCAGATTCACGTGATCAGGGCCTGCTGAGCTGCGTGATTCCTGCCGGCTCATCTGCATGACAATTGCCATCTGAGCTGCGTGATTCCTGTTGGCTCATCTGCTTGACAATTGCCAGCTGAGCTGCGTGATTCCTGCCTGGTCACGTGCTTGATTATTACCAGTTGAGCAGCATGATTCGTCACTGCTGAGCTCCATGCTTATTGCCTGCTGATTGCGTGGTTCGTGTCTGCTCAGCTCTTTGAGTATTGCCTCCTGAGGTCCCTGTTCAGTCGCCACCTGCCGGGGACCAGCCCCAACTGATCCAGGGTATTCGAAGGAGAGATGGCCTAGGCGACTATTTATGTGCTAATCAGAGATGTCAAGAATAATAGTATGAGGAGAGCTCAGTAGGAAAATTCGGTGGAGAAAAGAGACTGAGGAGCTTGGTTTACGCGGAAGACCAATCAAACTTCAAGACAAGAAGTTTGCACCACTTACGTAGGCCGCAGGCGCCCTCTCGAATGGCGAAAGTTGCCTCACCCTAGACACCTTCTCGAGTGGGTCTTAGCAGCCCAGGCATAATTAGGAAGCGTGGTGGGTTCCGCGCTCCAGATGGAGACTCAGCTCGAAGTTAAAGGGAAGAATGACAAGGAACTTTATGAATTGGAGCTGTAAGTTACCTCTTTGACAGAGAGAGGGGGATGGTGGTGGGGGACAGCTCCCAGTGAAATCAGAGGTGAGAGCACAAAGCAATACAGTAGGCAGACTCCGGTTTTTTGGGGGGGGAGATGCTCGAGAATATCCGGGTGGACTCCTGAGGCTCGATCCCGCATTTGCGTATGCCGAGCCTCCTTCCTCATGACCTTTGTCCAGAGTGGAATGCCTCCCCGGCTCCCGGCACATGATCAGTGCATGCTCAGTCACGATATCAGTGCCTGCTCAGCCACGTGATCACTGACGGCACAGTCACGTGATCAGCGCCTCTCAGTCACGTGATCACCGTATGATGAACACGTGATCAGTGAACGACCAGCCAGGTGATCACTGCATGCGCGGTCAGGTGGTCAGTTCCTGATCAGCCACCTGATCAGTGCGTGCACAGTCCCCTGATCAGCGCCTGTCAGTCACTGATCACTGCCTGATAAACCCGTGATCAGTGCCCGAACAGCCACGTCATCAGTGCATGCGCAGTCACGTGATCAGTGCATGATAGCCACATGATCAGTGCGTGCACAGTCCCTGATCAGCACCTGTCAGTCACTGATCACTGCCTGATAAACCCGTGATCAGTGCCCGAACAGCCACGTCATCAGTGCATGAGCAGTCACGTGATCAGTGCATGATAGCCACGTGATCAGTGCATGATAGCCACGTGATCAGTGCGTGCACAGTCCCATGATCAGCGCCTGTCTGTCACTGATCATTGCCTGAGAAACACGTGATCAGTGCATGATGAGCCATGTGATCAGTGCCCGATCAGCCACGTCATCAGTGCATGCGCAGTCACGTCATCAGTGCATGACAGTCACGTGATCAGTGCCTGCTCAGTCTCGTGATCTGGACTTGATCAGCCAGGTGATCAGTGCCTGCAGATTCACATGATCAGGGCCTGCTGAGCTGCGTGATTCCTGCCGGCTCATCTGCATGACAATTGCCATCTGAGCTGCGTGATTCCTGTCGGCTCATCTGCTTGACAATTGCCAGCTGAGCTGCGTGATTCCTGCCTGGTCACGTGCTTGATTATTGCCAGTTGAGCAGCATGATTCGTCACTGCTGAGCTCCATGCTTATTGCCTGCTGATTGCGTGGTTCGTGTCTGCTCAGCTCTTTGAGTATTGCCTCCTGAGGTCCCTGTTCGGTCGCCACCTGCCGGGGACCAGCCCCAACTGATCCAGGGTATTCGAAGGAGAGATGGCCTAGGCGACTATTTATGTGCTAATCAGAGATGTCAAGAATAATAGTATGAGGAGAGCTCAGTAGGAAAATTCGGTGGAGAAAAGAGACTGAGGAGCTTGGTTTACGCGGAAGACCAATCAAATTTCAAGACAAGAAGTTTGCACCACTTACGTAGGCCGCAGGCGCCCTCTCGAATGGCGAAAGGTGCCTCACCCTAGACACCTTCTCAAGTGGGTCTTAGCAGCCCAGGCATAATTAGGAAGCGTGGTGGGTTCCGCGCTGCAGATGGAGACTCAGCTGGAAGTTAAAGGGAAGAATGACAAGGAACTTTATGAATTGGAGCTGTAAGTTACCTCTTTGACAGAGAGAGCGAGATGGTGGTGGGGGACAGCCCCCAGTGAAATCAGAGGTGAGAGCACAAAGCAATACAGTAGGCAGACTCCGGTTTTTTTGGGGGGAGATGCTCGAGAATATCCAGGTGGACTCCTGAGGCTCGATCCCGCATTTGCGTATGCCGAGCCTCCTTCCTCATGACCTTTGTCCAGAGTGGAATGCCTCCCCGGCTCCCGGCACATGATCAGTGCATGCTCAGTCACGATATCAGTGCCTGCTCAGCCACGTGATCACTGACGGCACAGTCACGTGATCAGCGCTTCTCAGTCACGTGATCACCGTATGATGAACACGTGATCAGTGAACGACCAGCCAGGTGATCACTGCATGCACGGTCAGGTGGTCAGTTCCTGATCAGCCACCGGATCAGTGCGTGCACAGACCCCTGATCAGCGCCTGTCAGTCACTGATCACTGCCTGATAAACCCGTGATTAGTGCCCGAACAGCCACGTCATCAGTGCATGCGCAGTCACGTGATCAGTGCATGATAGCCACGTGATCAGTGCGTGCACAGTCCCATGATCAGCGCCTGTCAGTCACTGATCATTGCCTGATAAACACGTGATCAGTGCATGATGAGCCATGTGATCAGTGCCCGATCAGCCACGTCATCAGTGCATGCGCAGTCACGTCATCAGTGCATGATAGCCACGTGATCAGTGCCTGCTCAGTCACGTGATCTGTACTTGATCAGCCACGTGATCAGTGCCTGCAGAGTCACGTGATCAGGGCCTGCTGAGCTGCGTGATTCCTGCCGGCTCATCTGCATGACAATTGCCATCTGAGCTGCGTGATTCCTGTCGGCTCATCTGCTTGACAATTGCCAGCTGAGCTGCGTAATTCCTGCCTGGTCACGTGCTTGATTATTGCCAGTTGAGCAGCATGATTCGTCGCTGCTGAGCTCCATGCTTATTGCCTGCTGATTGCGTGGTTCGTGTCTGCTCAGCTCTTTGAGTATTGCCTCCTGAGGTCCCTGTTCGGTCGCCACCTGCCGGGGACCAGCCCCAACTGATCCAGGGTATTCGAAGGAGAGATGGCCTAGGCGACTCTTTATGTGCTAATCAGAGATGTCAAGAATAATAGTATGAGGAGAGCTCAGTAGGAAAATTCGGTGGAGAAAAGAGACTGAGGAGCTTGGTTTACGCGGAAGACCAATCAAACTTCAAGACAAGAAGTTTGCACCACTTACGTAGGCCGCAGGCGCCCTCTCGAATGGCGAAAGGTGCCTCACCCTAGACACCTTCTCGAGTGGGTCTTAGCAGCCCAGGCATAATTAGGAAGCGTGGTGGGTTCCGCGCTCCAGATGGAGACTCAGCTGGAAGTTAAAGGGAAGAATGACAAGGAACTTTATGAATTGGAGCTGTAAGTTACCTCTTTGACAGAGAGAGCGAGATGGTGGTGGGGGACAGCCCCCAGTGAAATCAGAGGTGAGAGCACAAAGCAATACAGTAGGCAGACTCCGGTTTTTTTGGGGGGGAGATGCTCGAGAATATCCGGGTGGACTCCTGAGGCTCGATCCCGCATTTGCGTATGCCGAGCCTCCTTCCTCATGACCTTTGTCCAGAGTGGAATGCCTCCCCGGCTCCCGGCACATGATCAGTGCATGCTCAGTCACGATATCAGTGCCTGCTCAGCCACGTGATCACTGACGGCACAGTCACGTGATCAGCGCCTCTCAGTCACGTGATCACCGTATGATGAACACGTGATCAGTGAACGACCAGCCAGGTGATCACTGCATGCGCGGTCAGGTGGTTAGTTCCTGATCAGCCAACTGATCAGTGCGTGCACAGTCCCCTGATCAGCGCCTGTCAGTCACTGATCACTGCCTGATAAACCCGTGATCAGTGCCCGAACAGCCACGTCATCAGTGCATGCGCAGTCACGTGATCAGTGCATGATAGCCACGTGATCAGTGCGTGCACAGTCCCATGATCAGCGCCTGTCAGTCACTGATCATTGCCTGATAAACACGTGATCAGTGCATGATGAGCCATGTGATCAGTGCCCGATCAGCCACGTCATCAGTGCATGCGCAGTCTCGTCATCAGTGCATGATAGTCACGTGATCAGTGCCTGCTCAGTCACGTGATCTGGACTTGATCAGCCACGGGATCAGTGTCTGCAGAGTCACGTGATCAGGGCCTGCTGAGCTGCGTGATTCCTGCCGGCTCATCTGCATGACAATTGCCATCTGAGCTGCGTGATTCCTGTCGGCTCATCTGCTTTCCAACTGCCAGCTGAGCCGCGTGATTCCTGCCTGGTCACGTGCTTGATTATTGCCAGTTGAGCAGCATGATTCGTCACTGCTGAGCTCCATGCTTATTGCCTGCTGATTGCGTGGTTCGTGTCTGCTCAGCTCTTTGAGTATTGCCTCCTGAGGTCCCTGTTCGGTCGCCACCTGCCGGGGACCAGCCCCAACTGATCCAGGGTATTCGAAGGAGAGATGGCCTAGGCGACTATTTATGTGCTAATCAGAGATGTCAAGAATAATAGTATGAGGAGAGCTCAGTAGGAAAATTCGGTGGAGAAAAGAGACTGAGGAGCTTGGTTTACGCGGAAGACCAATCAAACTTCAAGACAAGAAGTTTGCACCACTTACGTAGGCCGCAGGCGCCCTCTCGAATGGCGAAAGGTGCCTCACCCTAGACACCTTCTCGAGTGGGTCTTAGCAGCCCAGGCATAATTAGGAAGCGTGGTGGGTTCCGCGCTCCAGATGGAGACTCAGCTGGAAGTTAAAGGGAAGAATGACAAGGAACTTTATGAATTGGAGCTGTAAGTTACCTCTTTGACAGAGAGAGCGAGATGGTGGTGGGGGACAGCCCCCAGTGAAATCAGAGGTGAGAGCACAAAGCAATACAGTAGGCAGACTCCGGTTTTTTTGGGGGGGAGATGCTCGAGAATATCCGGGTGGACTCCTGAGGCTCGATCCCGCATTTGCGTATGCCGAGCCTCCTTCCTCATGACCTTTGTCCAGAGTGGAATGCCTCCCCGGCTCCCGGCACATGATCAGTGCATGCTCAGTCACGATATCAGTGCCTGCTCAGCCACGGGATCACTGACGGCACAGTCACGTGATCAGTGCCTCTCAGTCACGTGATCACCGTATGATGAACACGTGATCAGTGAACGACCAGCCAGGTGATCACTGCATGCGCGGTCAGGTGGTCAGTTCCTGATCAGCCACCTGATCAGTGCGTGCACAGTCCCCTGATCAGCGCCTGTCAGTCACTGATCACTGCCTGATAAACCCGTGATCAGTGCCCGAACAGCCACGTCATCAGTGCATGCGCAGTCACGTGATCAGTGCATGGTAGCCACATGATCAGTGCCTGCACAGTCCCATGATCAGCGCCTGTCAGTCACTGATCCTGCCTGATAAACCCGTGATCAGTGCCCGAACAGCCACGTCATCAGTGCATGCGCAGTCACGTGATCAGTGCATGATAGCCACATGATCAGTGCGTGCACAGTCCCCTGATCAGCACCTGTCAGTCACTGATCACTGCCTGATAAACCCGTGATCAGTGCCCGAACAGCCACGTCATCAGTGCATGAGCAGTCACGTGATCAGTGCATGATAGCCACGTGATCAGTGCATGATAGCCACGTGATCAGTGCGTGCACAGTCCCATGATCAGCGCCTGTCTGTCACTGATCATTGCCTGAGAAACACGTGATCAGTGCATGATGAGCCATGTGATCAGTGCCCGATCAGCCACGTCATCAGTGCATGCGCAGTCACGTCATCAGTGCATGACAGTCACGTGATCAGTGCCTGCTCAGTCTCGTGATCTGGACTTGATCAGCCAGGTGATCAGTGCCTGCAGATTCACGTGATCAGGGCCTGCTGAGCTGCGTGATTCCTGCCGGCTCATCTGCATGACAATTGCCATCTGAGCTGCGTGATTCCTGTCGGCTCATCTGCTTGACAATTGCCAGCTGAGCTGCGTGATAACTGCCTGGTCACGTGCTTGATTATTGCCAGTTGAGCAGCATGATTCGTCACTGCTGAGCTCCATGCTTATTGCCTGCTGATTGCGTGGTTCGTGTCTGCTCAGCTCTTTGAGTATTGCCTCCTGAGGTCCCTGTTCGGTCGCCACCTGCCGGGGACCAGCCCCAACTGATCCAGGGTATTCGAAGGAGAGATGGCCTAGGCGACTATTTATGTGCTAATCAGAGATGTAAAGAATAATAGTATGAGGAGAGCTCAGTAGGAAAATTCGGTGGAGAAAAGAGACTGAGGAGCTTGGTTTACGCGGAAGACCAATCAAATTTCAAGACAAGAAGTTTGCACCACTTACGTAGGCCGCAGGCGCCCGTTCTAATGGCGAAAGGTGCCTCACCCTAGACACCTTCTCAAGTGGGTCTTAGCAGCCCAGGCATAATTAGGAAGCGTGGTGGGTTCCGCGCTGCAGATGGAGACTCAGCTGGAAGTTAAAGGGAAGAATGACAAGGAACTTTATGAATTGGAGCTGTAAGTTACCTCTTTGACAGAGAGAGCGAGATGGTGGTGGGGGACAGCCCCCAGTGAAATCAGAGGTGAGAGCACAAAGCAATACAGTAGGCAGACTCCGGTTTTTTGGGGGGGGAGATGCTCGAGAATATCCAGGTGGACTCCTGAGGCTCGATCCCGCATTTGCGTATGCCGAGCCTCCGTCCTCATGACCTTTGTCCAGAGTGGAATGCCTCCCCGGCTCCCGGCACATGATCAGTGCATGCTCAGTCACGATATCAGTGCCTGCTCAGCCACGTGATCACTGACGGCACAGTCACGTGATCAGCGCCTCTCAGTCACGTGATCACCGTATGATGAACACGTGATCAGTGAACGACCAGCCAGGTGATCACTGCATGCGCGGTCAGGTGGTCAGTTCCTGATCAGCCACCGGATCAGTGCGTGCACAGACCCCTGATCAGCGCCTGTCAGTCACTGATCACTGCCTGATAAACCCGTGATTAGTGCCCGAACAGCCACGTCATCAGTGCATGCGCAGTCACGTGATCAGTGCATGATAGCCACGTGATCAGTGCGTGCACAGTCCCATGATCAGCGCCTGTCAGTCACTGATCATTGCCTGATAAACACGTGATCAGTGCATGATGAGCCATGTGATCAGTGCCCGATCAGCCACGTCATCAGTGCATGCGCAGTCACGTCATCAGTGCATGATAGCCACGTGATCAGTGCCTGCTCAGTCACGTGATCTGTACTTGATCAGCCACGTGATCAGTGCCTGCAGAGTCACGTGATCAGGGCCTGCTGAGCTGCGTGATTCCTGCCGGCTCATCTGCATGACAATTGCCATCTGAGCTGCGTGATTCCTGTCGGCTCATCTGCTTGACAATTGCCAGCTGAGCTGCGTGATTCCTGCCTGGTCACGTGCTTGATTATTGCCAGTTGAGCAGCATGATTCGTCGCTGCTGAGCTCCATGCTTATTGCCTGCTGATTGCGTGGTTCGTGTCTGCTCAGCTCTTTGAGTATTGCCTCCTGAGGTCCCTGTTCGGTCGCCACCTGCCGGGGACCAGCCCCAACTGATCCAGGGTATTCGAAGGAGAGATGGCCTAGGCGACTATTTATGTGCTAATCAGAGATGTCAAGAATAATAGTATGAGGAGAGGTCAGTAGGAAAATTCGGTGGAGAAAAGAGACTGAGGAGCTTGGTTTACGCGGAAGACCAATCAAACTTCAAGACAAGAAGTTTGCACCACTTACGTAGGCTGCAGGCGCCCTCTCGAATGGCGAAAGGTGCCTCAGCCTAGACACCTTCTCGAGTGGGTCTTAGCAGCCCAGGCATAATTAGGAAGCGTGGTGGGTTCCGCGCTCCAGATGGAGACTCAGCTGGAAGTTAAAGGGAAGAATGACAAGGAACTTTATGAATTGGAGCTGTAAGTTACCTCTTTGACAGAGAGAGCGAGATGGTGGTGGGGGACAGCCCCCAGTGAAATCAGAGGTGAGAGCACAAAGCAATACAGTAGGCAGACTCCGGTTTTTTTGGGGGGAGATGCTCAAGAATATCCGGGTGGACTCCTGAGGCTCGATCCCGCATTTGCGTATGCCGAGCCTCCTTACTCATGACCTTTGTCCAGAGTGGAATGCCTCCCCGGCTCCCGGCACATGATCAGTGGATGCTCAGTCACGATATCAGTGCCTGCTCAGCCACGTGATCACTGACGGCACAGTCACGTGATCAGCGCCTCTCAGTCACGTGATCACCGTATGATGAACACGTGATCAGTGAACGACCAGCCAGGTGATCACTGCATGCGCGGTCAGGTGGTTAGTTCCTGATCAGCCAACTGATCAGTGCGTGCACAGTCCCCTGATCAGCGCCTGTTAGTCACTGATCACTGCCTGATAAACCCGTGATCAGTGCCCGAACAGCCACGTCATCAGTGCATGCGAAGTCACGTGATCAGTGCATGATAGCCACGTGATCAGTGCGTGCACAGTCCCATGATCAGCGCCTGTCAGTCACTGATCATTGCCTGAGAAACACGTGATCAGTGCATGATGAGCCATGTGATCAGTGCCCGATCAGCCACGTCATCAGTGCATGCGCAGTCTCGTCATCAGTGCATGATAGTCACGTGATCAGTGCCTGCTCAGTCACGTGATCTGGACTTGATCAGCCACGGGATCAGTGTCTGCAGAGTCACGTGATCAGGGCCTGCTGAGCTGCGTGATTCCTGCCGGCTCATCTGCATGACAATTGCCATCTGAGCTGCGTGATTCCTGTCGGCTCATCTGCTTTCCAACTGCCAGCTGAGCCGCGTGATTCCTGCCTGGTCACGTGCTTGATTATTGCCAGTTGAGCAGCATGATTCGTCACTGCTGAGCTCCATGCTTATTGCCTGCTGATTGCGTGGTTCGTGTCTGCTCAGCTCTTTGAGTATTGCCTCCTGAGGTCCCTGTTCGGTCGCCACCTGCCGGGGACCAGCCCCAACTGATCCAGGGTATTCGAAGGAGAGATGGCCTAGGCGACTATTTATGTGCTAATCAGAGATGTCAAGAATAATAGTATGAGGAGAGCTCAGTAGGAAAATTCGGTGGAGAAAAGAGACTGAGGAGCTTGGTTTACGCGGAAGACCAATCAAACTTCAAGACAAGAAGTTTGCACCACTTACGTAGGCCGCAGGCGCCCTCTCGAATGGCGAAAGGTGCCTCACCCTAGACACCTTCTCAAGTGGGTCTTAGCAGCCCAGGCATAATTAGGAAGCGTGGTGGGTTCCGCGCTGCAGATGGAGACTCAGCTGGAAGTTAAAGGGAAGAATGACAAGGAACTTTATGAATTGGAGCTGTAAGTTACCTCTTTGACAGAGAGAGCGAGATGGTGGTGGGGGACAGCCCCCAGTGAAATCAGAGGTGAGAGCACAAAGCAATACAGTAGGCAGACTCCGGTTTTTTGGGGGAGATGCTCGAGAATATCCGGGTGGACTCCTGAGGCTCGATCCCGCATTTGCGTATGCCGAGCCTCCTTCCTCATGACCTTTGTCCAGAGTGGAATGCCTCCCCGGCTCCCGGCACATGATCAGTGCATGCTCAGTCACGATATCAGTGCCTGCTCAGCCACGAGATCACTGACGGCACAGTCACGTGATCAGTGCCTCTCAGTCACGTGATCACCGTATGATGAACACGTGATCAGTGAACGACCAGCCAGGTGATCACTGCATGCGCGGTCAGGTGGTCAGTTCCTGATCAGCCACCTGATCAGTGCGTGCACAGTCCCCTGATCAGCGCCTGTCAGTCACTGATCACTGCCTGATAAACCCGTGATCAGTGCCCGAACAGCCACGTCATCAGTGCATGCGCAGTCACGTGATCAGTGCATGATAGCCACATGATCAGTGCCTGCACAGTCCCATGATCAGCGCCTGTCAGTCACTGATCACTGCCTGATAAACCCGTGATCAGTGCCCGAACAGCCACGTCATCAGTGCATGCGCAGTCACGTGATCAGTGCATGATAGCCACATGATCAGTGCGTGCACAGTCCCCTGATCAGCACCTGTCAGTCACTGATCACTGCCTGATAAACCCGTGATCAGTGCCCGAACAGCCACGTCATCAGTGCATGAGCAGTCACGTGATCAGTGCATGATAGCCACGTGATCAGTGCATGATAGCCACGTGATCAGTGCGTGCACAGTCCCATGATCAGCGCCTGTCTGTCACTGATCATTGCCTGAGAAACACGTGATCAGTGCATGATGGGCCATGTGATCAGTGCCCGATCAGCCACGTCATCAGTGCATGCGCAGTCACGTCATCAGTGCATGACAGTCACGTGATCAGTGCCTGCTCAGTCTCGTGATCTGGACTTGATCAGCCAGGTGATCAGTGCCTGCAGATTCACGTGATCAGGGCCTGCTGAGCTGCGTGATTCCTGCCGGCTCATCTGCATGACAATTGCCATCTGAGCTGCGTGATTCCTGTCGGCTCATCTGCTTGACAATTGCCAGCTGAGCTGCGTGATTCCTGCCTGGTCACGTGCTTGATTATTGCCAGTTGAGCAGCATGATTCGTCGCTGCTGAGCTCCATGCTTATTGCCTGCTGATTGCGTGGTTCGTGTCTGCTCAGCTCTTTGAGTATTGCCTCCTGAGGTCCCTGTTGGGTCGCCACCTGCCGGGGACCAGCCCCAACTGATCCAGGGTATTCGAAGGAGAGATGGCCTAGGCGACTCTTTATGTGCTAATCAGAGATGTCAGAATAATAGTATGAGGAGAGGTCAGTAGGAAAATTCGGTGGAGAAAAGAGACTGAGGAGCTTGGTTTACGCGGAAGACCAATCAAACTTCAAGACAAGAAGTTTGCACCACTTACGTAGGCTGCAGGCGCCCTCTCGAATGGCGAAAGGTGCCTCACCCTAGACACCTTCTCGAGTGGGTCTTAGCAGCCCAGGCATAATTAGGAAGCGTGGTGGGTTCCGCGCTCCAGATGAAGACTCAGCTGGAAGTTAAAGGGAAGAATGACAAGGAACTTTATGAATTGGAGCTGTAAGTTACCTCTTTGACAGAGAGAGCGAGATGGTGGTGGGGGACAGCCCCCAGTGAAATCAGAGGTGAGAGCACAAAGCAATACAGTAGGCAGACTCCGGTTTTTTTGGGGGGGAGATGCTCAAGAATATCCGGGTGGACTCCTGAGGCTCGATCCCGCATTTGCGTATGCCGAGCCTCCTTACTCATGACCTTTGTCCAGAGTGGAATGCCTCCCCGGCTCCCGGCACATGATCAGTGCATGCTCAGTCACGATATCAGTGCCTGCTCAGCCACGTGATCACTGACGGCACAGTCACGTGATCAGCGCCTCTCAGTCACGTGATCACCATATGATGAACACGTGATCAGTGAAGGACCAGCCAGGTGATCACTGCATGCGCGGTCAGGTGGTTAGTTCCTGATCAGCCAACTGATCAGTGCGTGCACAGTCCCCTGATCAGCGCCTGTTAGTCACTGATCACTGCCTGATAAACCCGTGATCAGTGCCCGAACAGCCACGTCATCAGTGCATGCGCAGTCACGTGATCAGTGCATGATAGCCACGTGATCAGTGCGTGCACAGTCCCATGATCAGCGCCTGTCAGTCACTGATCATTGCCTGATAAACACGTGATCAGTGCATGATGAGCCATGTGATCAGTGCCCGATCAGCCACGTCATCAGTGCATGGGCAGTCTCGTCATCAGTGCATGATAGTCACGTGATCAGTGCCTGCTCAGTCACGTGATCTGGACTTGATCAGCCACGGGATCAGTGTCTGCAGAGTCACGTGATCAGGGCCTGCTGAGCTGCGTGATTCCTGCCGGCTCATCTGCATGACAATTGCCATCTGAGCTGCGTGATTCCTGTCGGCTCATCTGCTTTCCAACTGCCAGCTGAGCTGCGTGATTCCTGCCTGGTCACGTGCTTGATTATTGCCAGTTGAGCAGCATGATTCGTCACTGCTGAGCTCCATGCTTATTGCCTGCTGATTGCGTGGTTCGTGTCTGCTCAGCTCTTTGAGTATTGCCTCCTGAGGTCCCTGTTCGGTCGCCACCTGCCGGGGACCAGCCCCAACTGATCCAGGGTATTCGAAGGAGAGATGGCCTAGGCGACTATTTATGTGCTAATCAGAGATGTCAAGAATAATAGTATGAGGAGAGCTCAGTAGGAAAATTCGGTGGAGAAAAGAGACTGAGGAGCTTGGTTTACGCGGAAGACCAATCAAACTTCAAGACAAGAAGTTTGCACCACTTACGTGGGCCGCAGGCGCCCTCTCGAATGGCGAAAGGTGCCTCACCCTAGACACCTTCTCAAGTGGGTCTTAGCAGCCCAGGCATAATTAGGAAGCGTGGTGGGTTCCGCGCTGCAGATGGAGACTCAGCTGGAAGTTAAAGGGAAGAATGACAAGGAACTTTATGAATTGGAGCTGTAAGTTACCTCTTTGACAGAGAGAGCGAGATGGTGGTGGGGGACAGCCCCCAGTGAAATCAGAGGTGAGAGCACAAAGCAATACAGTAGGCAGACTCCGGTTTTTTGGGGGGAGATGCTCGAGAATATCCGGGTGGACTCCTGAGGCTCGATCCCGCATTTGCGTATGCCGAGCCTCCTTCCTCATGACCTTTGTCCAGAGTGGAATGCCTCCCCGGCTCCCGGCACATGATCAGTGCATGCTCAGTCACGATATCAGTGCCTGCTCAGCCACGTGATCACTGACGGCACAGTCACGTGATCAGTGCCTCTCAGTCACGTGATCACCGTATGATGAACACGTGATCAGTGAACGACCAGCCAGGTGATCACTGCATGCGCGGTCAGGTGGTCAGTTCCTGATCAGCCACCTGATCAGTGCGTGCACAGTCCCCTGATCAGCGCCTGTCAGTCACTGATCACTGCCTGATAAACCCGTGATCAGTGCCCGAACAGCCACGTCATCAGTGCATGCGCAGTCACGTGATCAGTGCATGATAGCCACATGATCAGTGCCTGCACAGTCCCATGATCAGCGCCTGTCAGTCACTGATCACTGCCTGATAAACCCGTGATCAGTGCCCGAACAGCCACGTCATCAGTGCATGCGCAGTCACGTGATCAGTGCATGATAGCCACATGATCAGTGCGTGCACAGTCGATCAGCACCTGTCAGTCACTGATCACTGCCTGATAAACCCGTGATCAGTGCCCGAACAGCCACGTCATCAGTGCATGCAGTCACGTGATCAGTGCATGATAGCCACGTGATCAGTGCATGATAGCCACGTGATCAGTGCGTGCACAGTCCCATGATCAGCGCCTGTCTGTCACTGATCATTGCCTGAGAAACACGTGATCAGTGCATGATGGGCCATGTGATCAGTGCCCGATCAGCCACGTCATCAGTGCATGCGCAGTCACGTCATCAGTGCATGACAGTCACGTGATCAGTGCCTGCTCAGTCTCGTGATCTGGACTTGATCAGCCAGGTGATCAGTGCCTGCAGATTCACGTGATCAGGGCCTGCTGAGCTGCGTGATTCCTGCCGGCTCATCTGCATGACAATTGCCATCTGAGCTGCGTGATTCCTGTCGGCTCATCTGCTTGACAATTGCCAGCTGAGCTGCGTGATTCCTGCCTGGTCACGTGCTTGATTATTGCCAGTTGAGCAGCATGATTCGTCACTGCTGAGCTCCATGCTTATTGCCTGCTGATTGCGTGGTTCGTGTCTGCTCAGCTCTTTGAGTATTGCCTCCTGAGGTCCCTGTTCGGTCGCCACCTGCCGGGGACCAGCCCCAACTGATCCAGGGTATTTGAAGGAGAGATGGCCTAGGCGACTATTTATGTGCTAATCAGAGATGTCAAGAATAATAGTATGAGGAGAGCTCAGTAGGAAAATTCGGTGGAGAAAAGAGACTGAGGAGCTTGGTTTACGCGGAAGACCAATCAAACTTCAAGACAAGAAGTTTGCACCACTTACGTAGGCCGCAGGCGCCCTCTCGAATGGCGAAAGGTGCCTCACCCTAGACACCTTCTCGAGTGGGTCTTAGCAGCCCAGGCATAATTAGGAAGCGTGGTGGGTTCCGCGCTGCAGATGGAGACTCAGCTGGAAGTTAAAGGGAAGAATGACAAGGAACTTTATGAATTGGAGCTGTAAGTTACCTCTTTGACAGAGAGAGCGAGATGGTGGTGGGGGACAGCCCCCAGTGAAATCAGAGGTGAGAGCACAAAGCAATACAGTAGGCAGACTCCGGTTTTTTGGGGGGAGATGCTCGAGAATATCCAGGTGGACTCCTGAGGCTCGATCCCGCATTTGCGTATGCCGAGCCTCCTTCCTCATGACCTTTGTCCAGAGTGGAATGCCTCCCCGGCTCCCGGCACATGATCAGTGCATGCTCAGTCATGATATCAGTGCCTGCTCAGCCACGTGATCACTGACGGCACAGTCACGTGATCAGCGCCTCTCAGTCACGTGATCACCGTATGATGAACACGTGATCAGTGAGCGACCAGCCAGGTGATCACTGCATGCGCAGTCAGGTGGTCAGTTCCTGATCAGCCACCTGATCAGTGCGTGCACAGTGCACAGTCCCTGATCACTGCCTGATAAACCCGTGATCAGTGCCCGAACAGCCACGTCATCAGTGCATGCGCAGTCACGTGATCAGTGCATGATAGCCACGTGATCAGTGCGTGCACAGTCCCATGATCAGCGCCTGTCAGTCACTGATCATTGCCTGAGAAACACGTGATCAGTGCATGATGAGCCATGTGATCAGTGCCCGATCAGCCACGTCATCAGTGCATGCGCAGTCACGTCATCAGTGCATGATAGCCACGTGATCAGTGCCTGCTCAGTCACGTGATCTGGACTTGATCAGCCACGTGATCAGTGCCTACAGAGTCACGTGATCAGGGCCTGCTGAGCTGCGTGATTCCTGCCGGCTCATCTGCATGACAATTGCCATCTGAGCTGCGTGATTCCTGTCGGCTCATCTGCTTGACAATTGCCAGCTGAGCTGCGTGATTCCTGCCTGGTCACGTGCTTGATTATTGCCAGTTGAGCAGCATGATTCGTCACTGCTGAGCTCCATGCTTATTGCCTGCTGATTGCGTGGTTCGTGTCTGCTCAGCTCTTTGAGTATTGCCTCCTGAGGTCCCTGTTCGGTCGCCACCTGCCGGGGACCAGCCCCAACTGATCCAGGGTATTCGAAGGAGAGATGGCCTAGGCGACTATTTATATGCTAATCAGAGATGTCAAGAATAATAGTATGAGGAGAGCTCAGTAGGAAAATTCGGTGGAGAAAAGAGACTGAGGAGCTTGGTTTACGCGGAAGACCAATCAAACTTCAAGACAAGAAGTTTGCACCACTTACGTAGGCCGCAGGCGCCCTCTCGAATGGCGAAAGGTGCCTCACCCTAGACACCTTCTCGAGTGGGTCTTAGCAGCCCAGGCATAATTAGGAAGCGTGGTGGGTTCCGCGCTCCAGATGGAGACTCAGCTGGAAGTTAAAGGGAAGAATGACAAGGAACTTTATGAATTGGAGCTGTAAGTTACCTCTTTGACAGAGAGAGCGAGATGGTGGTGGGGGACAGCCCCCAGTGAAATCAGAGGTGAGAGCACAAAGCAATACAGTAGGCAGACTCCGGTTTTTTTGGGGGGGAGATGCTCGAGAATATCCGGGTGGACTCCTGAGGCTCGATCCCGCATTTGCGTATGCCGAGCCTCCTTCCTCATGACCTTTGTCCAGAGTGGAATGCCTCCCCGGCTCCCGGCACATGATCAGTGCATGCTCAGTCACGATATCAGTGCCTGCTCAGCCACGTGATCACTGACGGCACAGTCACGTGATCAGCGCCTCTCAGTCACGTGATCACCGTATGATAAACACGTGATCAGTGAACGACCAGCCACGTGATCACTGCATGCGCGGTCAGGTGGTCAGTTCCTGATCAGCCACCTGATCAGTGCGTGCACAGTCCCCTGATCAGCGCCTGTCAGTCACTGATCACTGCCTGATAAACCCGTGATCAGTGCCCGAACAGCCACGTCATCAGTGCATGCGCAGTCACGTGATCAGTGCATGATAGCCACGTGATCAGTGCGTGCACAGTCCCATGATCAGCGCCTGTCAGTCACTGATCATTGCCTGATAAACACGTGATCAGTGCATGATGAGCCATGTGATCAGTGCCCGATCAGCCACGTCATCAGTGCATGCGCAGTCACGTCATCAGTGCATGATAGCCACGTGATCAGTGCCTGCTCAGTCACGTGATCTGGACTTGATCAGCCACGTGATCAGTGCCTGCAGAGTCACGTGATCAGGGCCTGCTGAGCTGCGTGATTCCTGCCGGCTCATCTGCATGACAATTGCCATCTGAGCTGCGTGATTCCTGTCGGCTCATCTGCTTGACAATTGCCAGCTGAGCTGCGTGATTCCTGCCTGGTCACGTGCTTGATTATTGCCAGTTGAGCAGCATGATTCGTCACTGCTGAGCTCCATGCTTATTGCCTGCTGATTGCGTGGTTCGTGTCTGCTCAGCTCTTTGAGTATTGCCTCCTGAGGTCCCTGTTCGGTCGCCACCTGCCGGGGACCAGCCCCAACTGATCCAGGGTATTCGAAGGAGAGATGGCCTAGGCGACTATTTATGTGCTAATCAGAGATGTCAAGAATAATAGTATGAGGAGAGCTCAGTAGGAAAATTCGGTGGAGAAAAGAGACTGAGGAGCTTGGTTTACGCGGAAGACCAATCAAACTTCAAGACAAGAAGTTTGCACCACTTACGTAGGCCGCAGGCGCCCTCTCGAATAGCGAAAGGTGCCTCACCCTAGACACCTTCTCGAGTGGGTCTTAGCAGCCCAGGCATAATTAGGAAGCGTGGTGGGTTCCGCGCTCCAGATGGAGACTCAACTGGAAGTTAAAGGGAAGAATGACAAGGAACTTTATGAATTGGAGCTGTAAGTTACCTCTTTGACAGAGAGAGCGAGATGGTGGTGGGGGACAGCCCCCAGTGAAATCAGAGGTGAGAGCACAAAGCAATACAGTAGGCAGACTCCGGTTTTTTTGGGGGGAGATGCTCGAGAATATCCGGGTGGACTCCTGAGGCTCGATCCCGCATTTGCGTATGCCGAGCCTCCTTCCTCATGACCTTTGTCCAGAGTGGAATGCCTCCCCGGCTCCCGGCACATGATCAGTGCATGCTCAGTCACGATATCAGTGCCTGCTCAGCCACGTGATCACTGATGGCACAGTCACGTGATCAGCGCCTCTCAGTCACGTGATCACCGTATGATAAACACGTGATCAGTGAACGACCAGCCAGGTGATCACTGCATGCGGGGTCAGGTGGTCAGTTCCTGATCAGCCACCTGATCAGTGCGTGCACAGTCCCCTGATCAGCGCCTGTCAGTCACTGATCACTGCCTGATAAACCCGTGATCAGTGCCCGAACAGCCACGTCATCAGTGCATGCGCAGTCACGTGATCAGTGCATGATAGCCACGTGATCAGTGCGTGCACAGTCCCATGATCAGCGCCTGTCAGTCACTGATCATTGCCTGATAAACACGTGATCAGTGCATGATGAGCCATGTGATCAGTGCCCGATCAGCCACGTCATCAGTGCATGCGCAGTCACGTCATCAGTGCATGATAGCCACGTGATCAGTGCCTGCTCAGTCACGAGATCTGGACTTGATCAGCCACGTGATCAGTGCCTGCAGAGTCACGTGATCAGGGCCTGCTGAGCTGCGTGATTCCTGCCGGCTCATCTGCATGACAATTGCCATCTGAGCTGCGTGATTCCTGTCGGCTCATCTGCTTGACAGTTGCCAGCTGAGCTGCGTGATTCCTGCCTGGTCACGTGCTTGATTATTGCCAGTTGAGCAGCATGATTCGTCACTGCTGAGCTCCATGCTTATTGCCTGCTGATTGCGTGGTTCGTGTCTGCTCAGCTCTTTGAGTATTGCCTCCTGAGGTCCCTGTTCGGTCGCCACCTGCCGGGGACCAGCCCCAACTGATCCAGGGTATTCGAAGGAGAGATGGCCTAGGCGACTATTTATATGCTAATCAGAGATGTCAAGAATAATAGTATGAGGAGAGCTCAGTAGGAAAATTCGGTGGAGAAAAGAGACTGAGTAGCTTGGTTTACGCGGAAGACCAATCAAACTTCAAGACAAGAAGTTTGCACCACTTACGTAGGCCGCAGGCGCCCTCTCGAATGGCGAAAGGTGCCTCACCCTAGACACCTTCTCGAGTGGGTCTTAGCAGCCCAGGCATAATTAGGAAGCGTGGTGGGTTCCGCGCTCCAGATGGAGACTCAGCTGGAAGTTAAAGGGAAGAATGACAAGGAACTTTATGAATTGGAGCTGTAAGTTACCTCTTTGACAGAGAGAGCGAGATGGTGGTGGGGGACAGCCCCCAGTGAAATCAGAGGTGAGAGCACAAAGCAATACAGTAGGCAGACTCCGGTTTTTTTGGGGGGGAGATGCTCGAGAATATCCAGGTGGACTCCTGAGGCTCGATCCCGCATTTGCGTATGCCGAGCCTCCTTCCTCATGACCTTTGTCCAGAGTGGAATGCCTCCCCGGCTCCCGGCACATGATCAGTGCATGCTCAGTCACGATATCAGTGCCTGCTCAGCCACGTGATCACTGACGGCACAGTCACGTGATCAGCGCCTCTCAGTCACGTGATCACCGTATGATGAACACGTGATCAGTGAACGACCAGCCAGGTGATCACTGCATGCGCGGTCAGGTGGTCAGTTCCTGATCAGCCACCTGATCAGTGCGTGCACAGTCCCCTGATCAGCGCCTGTCAGTCACTGATCACTGCCTGATAAACCCGTGATCAGTGCCCGAACAGCCACGTCATCAGTGCATGCGCAGTCACGTGATCAGTGCATGATAGCCACGTGATCAGTGCGTGCACAGTCCCATGATCAGCGCCTGTCAGTCACTGATCATTGCCTGATAAACACGTGATCAGTGCATGATGAGCCATGTGATCAGTGCCCGATCAGTCACGTCATCAGTGCATGATAGCCACGTGATCAGTGCCTGCTCAGTCACGTGATCTGGACTTGATCAGCCACGTGATCAGTGCCTGCAGAGTCACGTGATCAGGGCCTGCTGAGCTGCGTGATTCCTGCCGGCTCATCTGCATGACAATTGCCATCTGAGCTGCGTGATTCCTGTCGGCTCATCTGCTTGACAATTGCCAGCTGAGCTGCGTGATTCCTGCCTGGTCACGTGCTTGATTATTGCCAGTTGAGCAGCATGATTCGTCACTGCTGAGCTCCATGCTTATTGCCTGCTGATTGCGTGGTTCGTGTCTGCTCAGCTCTTTGAGTATTGCCTCCTGAGGTCCCTGTTCGGTCGCCACCTGCCGGGGACCAGCCTCAACTGATCCAGGGTATTCGAAGGAGAGATGGCCTAGGCGAATATTTATATGCTAATCAGAGATGTCTAGAATAATAGTATGAGGAGAGCTCAGTAGGAAAATTCGGTGGAGAAAAGAGACTGAGGAGCTTGGTTTACGCGGAAGACCAATCAAACTTCAAGACAAGAAGTTTGCACCACTTACGTAGGCCGCAGGCGCCGCCTCGAATGCCGAAAGGGGCCTCACCCTAGACACCTTCTCGAGTGGGTCTTAGCAGCCCAGGCATAATTAGGAAGCATGGTGGGTTCCGAGCTCCAGATGGAGACTCAGCTGGAAGTTAAAGGGAAGAATGACAAGGAACTTTATGAATTGGAGCTGTAAGTTACCTCTTTGACAGAGAGAGCGAGATGGTGGTGGGGGACAGCCCCCAGTGAAATCAGAGGTGAGAGCACAAAGCAATACAGTAAGCAGACTCCGGTTTTTTTGGGGGAGATGCTCGAGAATATCCGGGTGGACTCCTGAGGCTCGATCCCGCATTTGCGTATGCCGAGCCTCCTTCCTCATGACCTTTGTCCAGAGTGGAATGCCTCCCCGGCTCCCGGCACATGATCAGTGCATGCTCAGTCACGATATCAGTGCCTGCTCAGCCACGTGATCACTGACGGCACAGTCACGTGATCAGCGCCTCTCAGTCACGTGATCACCGTATGATGAACACGTGATCAGTGAACGACCAGCCAGGTGATCACTGCATGCGAGGTCAGGTGGTCAGTTCCTGATCAGCCACCTGATCAGTGCGTGCACAGTCCCCTGATCAGCGCCTGTCAGTCACTGATCACTGCCTGATAAACCCGTGATCAGTGCCCGAACAGCCACGTCATCAGTGCATGCGCAGTCACGTGATCAGTGCATGATAGCCACGTGATCAGTGCGTGCACAGTCCCATGATCAGCGCCTGTCAGTCACTGATCATTGCCTGATAAACACGTGATCAGTGCATGATGAGCCATGTGATCAGTGCCTGATCAGCCACGTCATCAGTGCACGCGCAGTCACGTCATCAGTGCATGATAGCCACGCGATCAGTGCCTGCTCAGTCACGTGATCTGGACTTGATCAGCCACGTGATCAGTGCCTGCAGAGTCACGTGATCAGGGCCTGCTGAGCTGCGTGATTCCTGCCGGCTCATCTGCATGACAATTGCCATCTGAGCTGCGTGATTCCTGTCGGCTCATCTGCTTGACAGTTGCCAGCTGAGCTGCGTGTTTCCTGCCTGTTCACGTGCTTGATTATTGCCAGTTGAGCAGCATGATTCGTCACTGCTGAGCTCCATGCTTATTGCCTGCTGATTGCGTGGTTCGTGTCTGCTCAGCTCTTTGAGTATTGCCTCCTGAGGTCCCTGTTCGGTCGCCACCTGCCGGGGACCAGCCCCAACTGATCCAGGGTATTCGAAGGAGAGATGGCCTAGGCGACTATTTATGTGCTAATCAGAGATGTCAAGAATAATAGTATGAGGAGAGCTCAGTAGGAAAATTCGGTGGAGAAAAGAGACTGAGGAGCTTGGTTTACGCGGAAGACCAATCAAACTTCAAGACAAGAAGTTTGCACCACTTACGTAGGCCGCAGGCGCCCTCTCGAATGGCGAAAGGTGCCTCACCCTAGACACCTTCTCGAGTGGGTCTTAGCAGCCCAGGCATAATTAGGAAGCGTGGTGGGTTCCGCGCTCCAGATGGAGACTCAGCTGGAAGTTAAAGGGAAGAATGACAAGGAACTTTATGAATTGGAGCTGTAAGTTACCTCTTTGACAGAGAGAGCGAGATGGTGGTGGGGACAGCCCCCAGTGAAATCAGAGGTGAGAGCACAAAGCAATACAGTAGGCAGACTCCGGTTTTTTTTGGGGGGGAGATGCTCGAGAATATCCGGGTGGACTCCTGAGGCTCGATCCCGCATTTGTGTATGCCGAGCCTCCTTCCTCATGACCTTTGTCCAGAGTGGAATGCCTCCCCGGCTCCCGGCACATGATCAGTGCATGCTCAGTCACGGAGCATCAGTGCCTGCTCAGCCACGTGATCACTGACGGCACAGTCACGTGATCAGTGCCTTCAGTCACGTGATCACCGTATGATAAACACGTGATCAGTGA